>NC_057813.1:623606661-623686008 GCF_018294505.1 Triticum aestivum
CGCCGTCGCCTCTCCTCGCCGTCGCCTCGCCGTCGTCGTCGCCCGCTGTGAGTCCTCCAGCCCCGAGCCCGTACACACACACACACAAGCATGTTTAATTAGTTTAGATAATTAGTCTTTAATTAGTTTAGATTATTTAGATTATTATTTTATATGTTTAATTAGTTTAGATAATTAGTGTTTAATTAGTTTAGATTATTTAGATTATTATTTTTCACTATTATATATGTATGAATGCATGTTAGATGGATATAATTAGTGCTTAATCAGTTAGAAATTAGTGTTATATAGAAATGTTAGAAATTAGTGTTATATAGAAATGTTAGAAATGTTAGAAATTTTAGTGTTATTTAGATTATTTAGATTAGAATAATTAGTGTTATATAGAAATGTTAGAAATTTTAGTTATCAGAATCCAATCATTAAAAAAATGTTACTTTTGCGGGCATATAGCTAGTATTTGTTCTCGACGATGCCCGGCCCCCATCCTCGCCGTCGACCCGTCCGCGACGACGTCCAGCCGACCCATGTCCGGGACTGGGCTCCGCCGGGCTGGCACTGGGAGGTGCTGCTTGGAGGGGCGCGCCGCTTGATGAGGAACCCGGCCGTGGGTCCCGTCGTCGACCCTGATCTCGTTTGGTGGCGTTCGCGTGGGCCAGTTTCTGTGCGGAGGGACCCGGCCCCGCCGGAGGTGGTACGTCGCCGTGTCAGGGAGGAGGACGAGCACGTCCATCGCTACATGGCTGCGTTGGAGGGCGGCAGGTTCTCCAATACGTGGCAGTATCTTCGGGGATCTCACTTCAGCTATGATCCTGTGAGGGTTCCTTCTCTTTGGGTGTCCACCGCCCACGCCGGAGGAACCGCAAGTGTCCTAGATTCTTCTGTAGTATTCGATCTTTATTAGCTAATAGCCAGTGATGTACTATTCAATATTATATATTATTCGAGACGATGTATTCGAGATTATATCTATTATTCTAGACGATGTATTCGAGATTATATCTATTATTCAAGACGATGTAATTTGAATACTAAATTGTTTTATATTTCTTTTGGATTAGTTAAACAAAAGCTATGGCAGACAATACCGATAGAGAGGTAGAACAGACCATGTTCGATATGATATGCGGGCCAGATGATAATCAGAATGATGAAGATTATGACGGCTCCGAATTTCTAAACAACACCGGAGAGGGTGATATGATATTCGATCGCGACGACGAAATTGATGAAGTCATGAACTATGATTATGACGATGACGAAGAACATGTTGATCCTGAAACAACAAACACCGGCGAGGTATATATATTTATATAAGCAGGCATCTGGTGATCATCACATGTTTTAAATGACTTGAAGATATATTAAATATTAACGAATCGATCTTTGTTCTTTCAGCCATCCGGATCAAGCAAATCTTCAGGCAAAATGACGAAACGAGGCCCGAAAAAAAAGT
The DNA here is from genome assembly GCF_018294505.1 of Triticum aestivum. Classification (NCBI taxonomy): domain Eukaryota; kingdom Viridiplantae; phylum Streptophyta; class Magnoliopsida; order Poales; family Poaceae; genus Triticum; species Triticum aestivum. The sequence goes on from NC_057813.1 coordinate 623,608,118, forward strand.
TGAAGCCGGGCGTAAAGTACAATATCGAGGCATGCGGCCCTACTGGCAAACCATTAGCGCCTAAGAAGATTGCGGACAAGTTCGTTCGTCAGTGCGGAGTTCTTGTGAAGGACCAACTCCCGATCAAACTTCAAGAATGGAGAGCGCCAGCAAAGCCACGTCCAGATGTTACTTTTGTCGACAAGAATCAAAAAGATCTGCTTTGGGATACTCTCATGGAACATTTCACCCTACCAGATCATTTCACAGAAGCAGATGTGCAGAAAGTCAAAGAGGCTGCTCTTAGGATGATGGCGATTGCATTCAAGAACTACAAGAATCGTGAATGGAACAAGTACGTCAAGGGAGGAAGGAAGACTCCAGTATTCAAGGGAACACTGGAGAACCAACGTGATCATTGGGACGATTTCGTGAAATCCAAGGATTCGGAATTAGCTAAGGAACGGTCGAGAATAAACAAGAAGAATGCCGAAAAAAAGGATAAGTTCCATAAGCTGGGGCCAGGTGGCTATGCGGTGGCAATGGCTAAGTGGGATAAGTCTGAGAAAGAGATGGAGGATGTAGGTGTCACTCCGGCTTCTAAGAGCTGCCCCCCCAGGGTCAGGACTTGGTTCTATGCGCATGGGGGGGAGTTGGACCTGGAGACAGGCAATGTTTCGACGAGGGCAAGTCTGAATGGAGCCGACGATGCGATACTTGTTGCAATAGAAGAGGCACGAACGGGGGTGTTCCAGCCCAACAGAGAGAACGACGAGCTTACGCGTGACCTGGGAAATCCTGAACACCCGGGAAGAACATGAGGCAAGGGCGCTATGCCGTGGTATGAGGGGTTTTCAGACTGGAACAACGACTACAGAACCCATGCGAGAAAGAAGATTGCGGAGGAGAAGAAGAGGAAGATGGAGGAGGAGCAGAGGAAGCGGGAATATGAACGCCTTCAACGCCTAGAAGCAAGTCAAGCGGAATTGGCAGTCAAATTCCAGTGGTAGCAGGAGCAGATCGACTCACTTACCCATCAAAGGGGGTCTCAGCAGCTGCAGCAGCTAGCAGATGATCCAGCATTGGATAGCACCGGCCCATCCATGCCAAGAAGCAGCATGGGTTCCATCCCGGACGACGCAATACTGGGTAGATACCCCGTGGATGACATCACGGAGAACACTAACTGCGAGCTACACGTCAAAATGAAGAACATATCCATGAAGGTGGCGGACGGCTGTGCTTTCACAAATCCCCCCGAGGCAACCTTCCACTGCAACCCGATTCCAGCGGGCTATGCTCGTGTCTTGGTTGATGAGGTGGTGGACCCACCATATTCGGGGCTACAGCTTGACATTGCTGGAGGTGATGGCGAGCGCTTTCTCGGAGAGGCCAAACATCGTATCATCCTATGGAAAAAGGATTGCATCATCTTTCGAAGGCCACCGACACCGCATCAGCCGAGTCCTCGTCGAAGTCCGCCACCGAGTCGGCAGACTCCCGCTCCTGCAAGTCCACCAAGTCCGGCAAAGTGTCAGGCCACTCCTCCTCCTCCAAGTCCAGCAAAGTGTCAGGACAATCCTCCTCCTCCAAGTCCGCCACAGCGTCAGACGTCCACTCCCTCCAAGTCCGGCACAACCTCAGGCCACTCCTCCTCGTCCAACTCAGTCCCGTCAGCCGTCTCCGCCGCCTCAGCAATCGTAGAAGAGACACCCCACAGCTATGGTGCGTAGCGGTACGAGTCGAGGTAGTACAGGAAGTATAGGCGGAGGCAAGCGATATAAATATGGTCCAAGCCTCAAGCCTCTTCCGCAGAGGTCTTATGACAGGTCCGAGGAGGAAATCACAGCCATATCGAAGGCCGAGGTGGAAGCCCATTTTGCACCGAAACCGCCACCGCCGCCAAGGGAGAAAGTGCTTGAGGAAACGATTGACCACTTCATTTGTATGGCTCAACCACCAGCTCCCAAGCCTGTTGACACAGACTATGAGCGCCACATCAGGAAGTTAAATCGAGCACATCTACAAAGGGAGGCGAGCACGTCTACATCGGGATCGAGCAAACAAGAAGCAGCTGCCAAAAAATGCGGGAAAACCATTCCCCAGCTGGGAGAACAGGCAGCGCAATCGATCCCCTCGCTTGTTGTGCCAACAACAGGTGACAGCACGCGCGCCCAGTATTATTGTGGGCAAACAGTGCATGTTCCCGAGGTGGGCAATGTGGTAATAATGGAGGAGCATATAATGCAGGCTGAAGTTCTCAACATCACTGTTGGACAACTCCTCAAGATTGAGCCCATGCCTTTGCTTAGAGAGGATGAAGTAAAACGGAAATATGTCCGGGGCCAACCTTTGGTCGCGCCAGACAAGGTCAAGAACCTCCAAACGAGAATGTATGAATTGCATCAATGGTACATGAACATTACCAAGATTTCAGATCGATTGTCCCTCATGGTGAATGTCAAGCAGGACCATTACTACCATGAGAAAGCTGTGTCCGTTGAGTATTCAGAACTATTTCAGTTATACAATCAAGACGCACTCGACAAATCTATCGTCAGTTGCTATTGTCTGTAAGTGATTTCTTTCTATAATTTAAGTCTCAAGCTAGCTTTAGTGATCCTTTTGATCAATCATTACCTGTAATTATCCTCACTATATTCTTTTCTGTGGTATTATGCAGGATGAAGATATATGAAATGAGAAAAGGTGGACGCTTTGGCATTGGGTTCATTGACCAAAACACCGTTAATGAATACACATGGAAGATAAATCAACGTTATGCAAAGGAAGTAAAGGACAGCATGCTAGAGTTCTTGAAGCGCCTCAAATACAATGAAGATATACTACTTCCTTACAACTTCCAGTGAGTCACACTGTCTTGTACTACAAATTCTCTGTTTTTGCCTACTAGCTAGCTACATGTTTTTGCTTACATATGCCCGCTTAACTAAGACATGCAAACGTGTGTGCATGCAGATATCACTGGGTCTTGTGTATCATTAAAGTTGACGCCGGAACAATTGAAGTACCGGACTCACTAATCTCAGAAAAACTGACTATAACATCTTGTATGGGATAGTCAACAGGTAATTTCAATCATTATTAACTATATATCTCGGCCTATTTAGTTCGTCATTTCATGATATGAACTATTTAATAAACCCTTTATTCATTTTCTTTGTCGGCGGGCAGGGCTTGGACAAGGTTCATCGCCGTCACGCCCGGCGAATGGAAAAAAAGCTTAAATGGTTTCGACCCAAGGTAAGCAATTAAGTAGTACTATAGCTCTAGCTAGCTAGCTGCCATCTCTTTAATTATCATGCTTGATTAATTTTTATCTAATCAAATTCCATTCTCGTAAAGGCACTGAAGCAGGCACAGGGGACTGATCTGTGTGCATTCTGCGTTTGCGAGAACATTCGCATGATGGCGTTCGAAAGGAGAAGATCTCAAATACAGGAATGGGTACGCTTGTCAGAACACTATTCATAATTTTTACACCATTATCGATATCTAGTCACACAACTAATACACATGCATATTGATCTCCTTCTTAAAAGTTCAAAGAGGTGCGGGAGAAGCTCATAGAAACGGAGCGCGTAGAAGCACTTCAAGAGGAAATAACGGGATTTTTGCTCGACCAGGTCATAAATCCGAAGGGAGAATTCTATTACCCCCTACCGCCCCCATGAAAACCACTTCCAATTGTCATCGTGCTCCGAAGGCACCAATTAGGCTAATGCCACTGGCTCCGAAGGCAACATTCATATGTAGGAGAAATTGTATATAGCTATACATGTGTGTATGTGTGAATTAATTAATATGGTGGTTTGTGAGACATTGATGATATATATATATATATATGCATGATTGGTTCTACTAGAAATTCTATATATATATATATATGCATAACGTGTACAATGTGTAGTATCGTAAAATACCAGCAAACGAAAAAGAATTAAAATGGAAACACAAAATTAAATGAAAAAGAAATCATAAAACTAAAAAAAACCCAAACCTTATAGTATCGGTTGGTATTACCAACCGGTACTAAAGGGCTCCAGGCCCCCGGATCTGGCTCGTGCCACGTGGTTGCCCTTTAGCACCGGTTCGTGCTGAACCGGTACTAAAGGGGGGGGGGCTTTAGTGACCACAAATTAGTGCCGGTTATGTAACCGACACTACAGGGCCTTACGAACTGGTGCTAATGCCCGGTTCTGCACTAGTGGTAGGTCGCGTTTTTTGTCATGCATGTACATCCATGACGATTTTATGACAGAATCAAGATAGTCATACCTGTGATGTCGTAGAAGTGTTCCATGACATTACCAAAATTATCATCACGGAAGTGTCCACTTCCATGACGATAAATCGCGTGTCACAGAAGTGCTTTTGTCAAGGGTGACCGACACGTGGCATCCACTGTAACGGAACGCCGTTAAGCTATCGGGTCAGGTTTTGGATCCGATAACCTGTTAACAGCCCCGACCAATGGGGATTTTCCACGTGTAAAATCATCATTGGCTGGAGGAAACACGTGTCGGCTCACCGTTGGGACAGATGTCATCCGCTCATTGGACAGAAGGCGCCTATGATACGGCGACATGTGGCACGGCCCAACAGAGGCCCATTCCTGTGAAAAGGCCGGCCTGTTTGACTTGGTCAAAAGGTGGTGGGCCGGCCCACGGAAAGCCTGTTAACGGCCTGTTCGCATATAGCCAATTTACAGCCCACTAACCCAGGGCCCGTTACGCCCTATCCGAATTAGGCCCAGTAGCGTCATCTGGGCCGTGCAATATGATTCTAGCCCGTCTTAACTTCCGGCCCATGTGTGGCCCATGATTTCTTTTAGCCCATATGAGGCCCTTTGTAACTCTTGGCCCATTAACGACCCATGGTGAAACTGGCCCGTAATGAACAGTGTATCACTATTATACCCACTAATGGCCCGTTATTCTATTGGGCCATTTCCAGCCCAAGTTATCTTTTGGCCTTCTCAGGGCCCATTGATTCTTGGGCTCATTTGCAGCATTCGGTTACATACGGCCCGTTACTGTCATTTTCTGCTTGTGGGCCAAAATCAGCCCGTTGTTATAGTCGGCCCGTTTGCGGACCGTCAATACGTTGGGCAGTTTTCATGTCAAAAAAAACCCGTTGGGCTGTTTTCATAGAGTTATCAAATACGGTCTATTAACGGCCCGATATGGTCCACGAATTGTATGACCCATGATTGGCGAAATGATGATACGCCCCGTAGAAGGCCCGTGGATCTACGACCCATATGAGGCCCATGGATCTACGACCCGTAGAAGGCCCATGGGTCGTATGGCCCGTAGAAGGCCCATGGACCCTATGGGGCGTAGAAGGCCAATGGACCCTAAGGCCCGTATAGAAGGCCAATGGATCCTACGGCCCGTATAGAAGGCCAATGGATCCTACGGCCGGAAGAAGGCCCATGGATCATACGGCCTGCAGGAGGCACATGGTTACAACAGTCCGTGTGTTGCCATGATTATTTTGGCCTAGTTACCAAAAATAGGCTGTTGTGCCCACTAGAAAAGCACAGAAAAAGAACTGCAGTGACTACAAGCAAACAACTAAACAAGACAATAAGGAAATAAATATGCAAGCAATTAACGCTAGCCTATTACCGCTATTACACATATTACATCCACTGGGCATCAAAGTTCGCCACCAGTGCAAATATAGGGAACAAAGCAGCATATTACATACAATGTCCATCAGTGCAAATAAACGCGGCAGCAAAACAAGAGCATAACTGAAACAACTTCAGAAGAGCTCAAGAAACGTTATCCTGGGTATCCACCATGCTGGCAATAAGCTTAGCAAGCTGATTAGCTTTGTCCTATTTGGCGCTAAAATCCTCCAACGCTTGCTGTTGCACCAGAAAGTATGCATCTGAATGCTCCAAGGACTTCCGCAGTCCTTCCGCTTCTTGTCGCAGCATAGCTGATCGATGTCTTTCAGCTTGTAGTTGAGACTCAAGAAACCGAACTGATTCAGACAGTGAGTTTGAATAGCTTGTGCAAGCGGTAGTGGCCAGTAACTCGAACACTAAAGCAAGACAGGACTTTGGGGTTGTCTCGCTGTCTTCAAGATAGTCTTCCTTAGCTGTTTTATCAGTTTTGTTGGAGACCAACAAGGATGTGTCACTATCCTGAACCTTATCTGCATTACTTCCTTTACCATTGCTTAATAAGGCACTCTTCCCCAATATTCTATCAGCATTCTAAAAGAAGAAACAAGCAGACACATAACAAGTTTAGCATGTACTAGTATATGAAACTCATTTCGGTGAACCGGTTCATTAGTAAGGTGGACAGGATTAAACTACCAAGTTTTCTATTGCGAAGTACTAGTACATAATAAAAGCATCAAACAAACATATATCTATGTCCTATGGTCACTTCATTGTCTTGCGAAATCAAAATAGAGACAAGGTTCAAATCATATCAGTTCAAGACAAAGCAGCAGTGAAAGAATACAAAGCGTGGGAAACTACATGGCACAACAAGATTTCAGATGGGTACCACGGGTCTACATGCACAACAACACTATTGGCTCTGTTGTGATGCTAGTAATGTGCATGACATGAAAGTCAACTGTATACACAATTGAAATTGAAATCAAAAGAGCTATTGATAAGAGCAAACCTATTAAAGAAACATGCGTGAACATACCTACTGTGCCATTGGAGTTTCGATTGGATCCTTCAATTTAAAAATAAGTTTGTATCAGTAAATACAGTGATACAAGAGAAAAGCAATCATAGTTAAAAAAGGCGCGCCTAAGCGATCACTTAAGCGAGCACTTAGGCGTTGGCAAAATGCATTGCGCATAACTACGCTTAATCTGTGCATAACTGCGCATAAGCATGCGCTTTGGTCAGTAAAGCGCAAGGCGGTGGCAAAACGCACAATTAACGCCTAGCGCTTTTTTGAACTATGATAGTGTCAGGACCCCGACTCGATGTCACATCGATCTAGCTTGTAACACCTCATATCACTTTGCGGCCTCACGCACGGTATCCCCATGGGTGTCGCCTTACCTTTGCCCGGGACCGTTTGCGCCTTTTGGCTCACGTATATGATAGTGTCGCTAGCATCCATATGATAAAGAGCCCGGGCTGACATGACTAGTCGTAAACCCAAAGTGGCACAGGCTTACAGGGACAGGCATCCATGACCCAGCAACGAACGTGTCGGTCATCAGCAAGTGGGTCCGGGCTGTAGCACTGGGCTAGCAGGACTCCGGTAAACCGGGCTGTAGCGGGCTAACAGGACTCCGGTACTCAATGCGTGACATTTCCCTGAAGGGACAGACACAGGAACGAAGAAGGACACATGCCGGCCAGCCTAAGTGTTCCAGAGCAGTAGCAAGCTACCATGGCTCAGTGGTAACACCAGGAGACATTTCCCGGTAAGATAGGCTACTAAGGATAAACAACTAGATAGTTAGATCCCACACATACCAAGCATTTCAATCATACACACAATATGCTCGATATGTGCAAATACAACAAGGCATCACAACATGACTCTATGACACAAGTACTTTATTTAAGGCTCAGGGAGCCATACATAATCATACACACAGGTACGGGTCACACGACCCAGCATTCAAGTCATACAGTCATACAAGCCAGCAGCGGAAGTAACTTGTCTGAGTACAGACAACTAGAAAAATAAAAGAGGCTTGGAAAGCCTAGCTATACTACGTGGTCCTTCACAAGCTCAGGATCACCACCTGGGTCTTAGCCTACTCATTGATGTCAACGTCTACGTAGAACCCATCAGAAGGGGTTGCAGCGTCTTCTATAAAAAATGTAAATTATAGCAACATGAGTACAAAGGTACTCAGCAAGACTTACATCAGATCCTACATACATGCATATCATCAAGAAGGGTTGGTGGAGTTGTTGCAGCAAGCCAGCTTTGACTCTTGGCTAGGCTAACCTACGAGACTCCAACTTGAAATGGTTTTGCGCACACGAGTCCACTACTCACCACTTCAATACACTACCGAGGATCCACCTCCGTCTTCCTACGGAAGAGCCATCCTCGGCACTCACACTTATCTTGAGGATTTTAGTAGTTTCCATTTACTTGTCTATGAACTGTATAGGCAACCAAGTAGTCCTTTACCGCAGACGCGGCTATTCGAATAGATCATGATAACCCTGCAGGGGTGTACTTCTTCATACACGTTTCCACCACTTAGCGTCTGCACACGACATGTGCTCGGCAGACTTCAAGCGAAAGCCGACGTGGGTGTAGACCACGACCTACCTAAACACCTAAGCCTCTAGTCCAGGTTTATCGCCTATCCAGGTTTCATCCGCAGGGAGTCCGGCCGAGGTTTCCCATACGGCCCCGAACGATGTGAACAGGGTTCCCGAGATACCTAACGGGTATTCGGTACACCCGGCCACGTACCTACCGCATCACAGCCCACCCCTACGGTCAGCGCTATCCACGGCCTCCAGTAGGCTACAAACACCAGAAACTACTTGCAACTCCTGGACAGAGAGCTAGGGTGAATAAGAAGTCGAGCGGGGTCATATTTCAGGGCCCAATGCATGGTAGTAGCTGTATCTTAAATCACACATACAGATCTCAGTGCTTAAGGTCGGCTTCAATGAAACAACCCACCATGTACTCCTACATGGCCTCTCATCGATACCTTTACCAAATCGTGTTCACCACACCACTCTCATTACCGACATAATCATTTCACTCTAGCCCATCACCCAGATGAACCAGACCTGACACGACTCTAAGCATAGCAGGCATAGCAAGGTAGGAACAACACATACATATGGTTCAATCAACTCCTACACATGCTAGTGGGTTTCATCTATTTACTGTGGCAATGACAGGTCATGCAGAGGAAATGGGTTCAACTACCGTAGCACACAGCAGTTTGAAATGCGTTGTCTTAATGCAGTAAAAGAGAGCAGGAGCGAGAACATGGGATTGTATCGATATGATCAAATGGTTGGTTGCTTGCCTGATGGTTCGATGCACTGATACGGTTCTTCGTTAGGGTAATCACGGTACTCCTCGGAGGCAGAACCTGCCGCAAGGAACACCAATACACAACCATCACCAAACAATGTGCAACAATATGATGCATGCATGAAACATAGAAATATGAGTGTGTTGGGCTAATGCAACTAAGACCAGAAGGGTTTGAACCAATTTGAATCAAAGATTCAAATTTCAAACTCAAACATGGTCCTTTAAAGTGTTTTTCCTTGTTCTGCATTAAACATCAAGTTAACTTGTTTAGTCATGCATGAAAATAGTACAGATGGATAGATTGGATTTTTCTGATCATTTTTCATATATAATTTGTCTGATTTGGAGTTACAGAATAAAAGTTATGAATTTTTAAAGTTTAAACTATATTATGGAATTTCCTATATTAGATTAAATCCAGAAAATCAATTATTGCGTCAGCCTGACGTCAGTGTGACGTCAGCAGGTCAACGGGACACGTCTGGGTCAAACCTGACAGTGGGTCCCGCGTGTCAGTGTGATTAGATTAATTAAAGTTTAATTAAAACTAAACCTGTTTAATTAGCAGGGCTAGGCCCCACCTGTCATTGACTCAGGGGAGTCAACCAATGCCCACCCGTGGTCAAACCCGGGTCGGCTGCACCGGCGTTTAGCCGCCGGCGAGCCCGACGCGGCGGCGGAAGTGGTTTTGGCTGTTTCGGCAACCAAACGAGCCGCAGAGGCCACCGGAGAGGAGCTGAGGTCGAGCCGCAGCTCTTGGTGGAGTCCGTTGGGGTCGGGGTGGCCGGAGTTGGCACCGGCGACGACTTTGGCGGCCACCGGGGTTCGGCCGAAGACGAACTTGACGCTAGAGGGGTCGGTGAGGCGCGGGGAGTAGCTAGCTAGGTGCTATGTGACACGGTGAGCATGATGGACACCGTGGAGTGGTCGGAGGGTGACCGGGAGCACGTCGGCGACGAGCTCCATGGCGGTGGGTGCGGTTGAGCTCCGGGAGGTCGCTACACAGCTCGGGAGCAAGAAAAGGAGGGGGGGGAAGATGGCTAAGCTCACAGTGAGTGCGACGAAGCCCTTGGTGCGGCCGGAGATGGACCGGAGTGACGACGGTGTTGAAGGGGATCTCCGGCGATGGCGGTTCGGGCGAGGTCGTTGCGGTGGACTCGGGCGTTGCGAGCGCTCGGGGCTCGGCTTGCTCGATGGAGTGGACAGCGGCGGAGCTCCTGGACACGATGAGAGGACGCACGGGCGGCGGGGAGCACGACTACGACGAAGGCACGGCGATGGTGGCGTCGGTCATGGCGGGGAAGCGCGAGGGAGAGGAGCTGGAGAGGAGAGGGGGTGTCTGGGGGGTTCGGGGGAGCGAGGGAGGCCGATCCACGACGTCACCGGGCGAGGGAGCGGCGAGGCGGCGAGCAGGTGCGTGGAGCGCGCTGCGGTCGCCGTCGGGCACCTGCCTGCCTGCCTGGCCGGCAAGCAGCTCGCTGGAGCGGCGCTGGGCTGGGCCGGCAGGTGGGCTGGGAGCAGGCGTCAGGTAAGTTTTTCCATTTCTTTCTGTTTTCTGTTTTTTTAATACTTCTGCAACTTTGTTGAATTAAATAAAATACTTAGGCCACTCCTAAAATCACCAAACTACTCCTGGTCCATAGTTGGATTATTTCCAACATGAAACATTTTAGTTTGGAGATATTTGAGCATTTAAATATTTTATATAATTTTAAATGCCCAAATTCAATTATTTATGATTTAATTCAAAAACCCTAAGATGGCCTAGGAAAATGTGCATCACTTTTGGCAGAGGTTCTGAACCAAGACAAAAATGATGGGCATTTTAGAAGGGCATTTCAGGTTCATTGAAAAAGTTTTTAGTAAACCCTAATTGGTTTCAGAGGGGACTGGGGGTTCTGTCATCCCCATTTCAGGTTTCTGATGAAAGAGTAAACATGATGCAACACTCTAATGCATGGCTAACTAGGGTGTGACAACTCACCCCCACTCAAAAGAATCTCGTCCCGAGATTTGGGTTCCTCCGGGAAGAGGGCGGGATACTCAAGTCGAAGACGATCCTCCCTTTCCCAAGTTGCTTCATCCTCAGAATGGTGCGACCATTGAACTTTGAGAAACTTGATATTATGACGTCGAGTGGTATGCTCGGCCTGATCGAGGATACGAATGGGGTATTCTCGATATGTGAGATTATCTTGGAGATCAAGCATTTCGTGGTCCACTCCACGGATAGGATCCGAGAAGCAACGCCTGAGTTGAGAAACGTGGAAGACATCGTGGACTCTGGAGAGATGCGGAGGTAGTTCCAACTGGTAGGCAACTTCTCCTCGTTTAGCGAGAATGCGAAAAGGTCCAATGTAACGTGGAGCCAATTTGCCTTTGATACCGAAACGATGGGTTCCCTTCAGAGGAGTAACCCGAAGGTAAGCCTTCTCGTCAACCTCGAAAGTCATAGCCTTATGTTTTCGGTCATATTGACTCTTTTGACGAGATTGGGCCGTTTTCAACTTTTCACGAACGATGCGAACTTGCTCTTCTGCTTCCTGAATCATATCCGGGCCAAAGAATTGTCTTTCCCCGGTCTCTGACCAGTTAAGGGGTGTTCGACACCGTCGTCCATAGAGAACTTCAAAAGGGGCTTTACCCAAGCTAGATTGATAGCTGTTGTTGTAAGCGAATTCGGCAAATGGAAGACATTTCTCCCACTCCATTCCGAAAGAGATAACAGAGGCTCGAAGCATGTCTTCTAGAATCTGGTTGACGCGTTCCACTTGACCACTCGACTGAGGGTGGAAAGCGGTGCTAAAGGAGAGACGGGTTCCCATAGCATTTTGGAAACTTTCCCAAAATCAAGAGGTGAAAAGACTTCCTCAATCCGAGTTAATTTCCAAAGGAACACCATGGAGAGACACTATCCGGGAGATGTATAAGTCTGCCAATTGACTAGCGGTTATACTCTCACGAACAGGTAAGAAATGGGCTACTTTGGAAAGACGATCGACAACGACGAAAATAGCATTATTCCCTCTCTTGGTCCTGGGAAAACCGGTAATGAAATCCATACCAATTTTATCCCATTTCCATTCAGGAATAGCTAGGGGTTGAAGGGTGCCAGCAGGCCGTTGATGCTCTGCTTTTACACGACGGCAGACGTCGCAGTTAGCAATATACTGAGAAATTTCTCTCTTCATCCTAGTCCACCAGAACCTCTGGCGTAGGTCCTGATACATCTTGGTACTACCGGGATGAATGGTGAGAGGGGATTCATGAGCCTCCTTAAGGATTAACTGCCGTAGATGCTGGTTCTTGGGAACCACTAGACAGTTCTCAAAGTACACAACACCATGATCATTTGTGGAGAAACAACTAGCACCTCCGCTAGCAATGTTCTCTTTGATTTTAGATATTCCCTTATCTCGCTTTTGGGCAGCGATGATTTGATCCGTAAGGGTAGGTTTCGCTACCAAGGTGGAAAGAAATCCTTGAGGAACAATGTGAAGGTTAAGATTCTGAAATTCCTCATGGAGAAGCGGTTGACTTTGTCGCAACATCAGGTTGTTACAATAAGATTTGTGACTTAGCGCATCAACCATGACGTTGGCTTTCCCTGGGGTGTAAGTTATTCCTAAGTCGAAATCTGTGATCAACTCGACCCAACGTCTTTGCCTGAGATTCAAATCCGGTTGGGTGAAGATGTACTTCAGGCTTTGGTGATCAGTGAATATTTCGCAGCGATTACCAAGGAGGTAATGTCGCCAGGTTTTAAGTGCATAGACTACGGCTGCAAGCTCTAGATCATGAGTAGGATAATTCTCCTCATGTGGGTGCAATTGCCGTGAAGCGTAAGCAATTACGTGTCGATCTTGCATGAGAATGCAACCTAGTCCTTGTCGCGAGGCGTCGCAGTAGATAACAAAGTCCTTAGAGAAATCTGGCGGTACCAGTACGGGAGCAGAAGTCAGGCGTCTTTTCAGTTCCTGAAAGCTGTGCTCACATTGTGGAGTCCATTCGAACTTCTTATCTTTCTTGAGGAGTTCGGTTAGAGGTTTAGCAACTTTGGAGAAGTTTTCGACAAAGCGACGGCAATAGCTCGCTAAGCCTAGAAAACTCCGAACTTGCTTGACCAATTCAGGTGGAGTCCAATTAAGGACGGCTTGAACTCGCTCAGGGTTAACAACAATACCTTTACCAGATATTACATGACCCAGATAGGTCACTTCTGACAACCAAAATTCACATTTAGAAAACTTGGCATAAAGGCGATGCTCTCGAAGTTTCTTCAACACTAGCCTTAGATGTTCGGCATGTTCTTCCTCGTTCTTGGAGTAGATGAGTATATCATCGAGGTAAACCACGACGAATTTATCCAAATACTCCATGAAGATTGAGTTCATTAACCGAGAAAAGGTGGCTGGAGCGTTGGTTAATCCGAAGGACATAACGGTGTACTCGTATTGGCCATAACGAGTAACAAAGGCCGTTTTAGGGATGTCCCCGTTTCTGATTTTGATTTGATGGTAGCCCAACCTCAAATCCATCTTGGAGAAGACTGAGGATCCAGCGAGCTGATCATACAGGTCGTTGATCCTGGGGAGCGGATATTTGTTCTTGATTGTGACCAAATTGACAGGTCAATAATCTACAACCATCCGGTCCATACCATCCTTCTTCTTGACGAAGAGGACGGGGCAAGCCCACGGAGATGAACTAGGTCGGATGAAACCCTTTTTCAAGGACTCATCGAGTTGTTTCTTAAGCTAGGCTAGTTCTAGTGGTGCCATCTTATAGGGTCTTCTAGCAATCGGGACGGTTCCTGGAATGAGGTCTATTACGAACTCAACATCCCTGTCAGGTGGAACACCTGGCAATTCCTCTGGGAAGACATCCGGGAAGTCACGGACTACCGGAACGTCCTCAAGGTCTGGCAAAGGGCTGGCGTTAAGAGAATATAATTGTCGCTCGGCTAACCCGGTCAAGACATTGACTATCTTGCCCGAAGGATGAGTGAGTTGAACAGTCCTAGAGAAGCAATCAATTTTGGCATGATGAGCTGACATCCAGTCCATACCCAAAATGATATTAATATCTGAAAATTTGAGAGCTATCAAAGATGCAAGGAAAACAAGTCTGTCGACTTGGATTTCATTTCCATAACTTACCCTGGAGGTTTGCCATCTAGAACCGGGAGTAGAAATTTCCATAGTGGATGGCATGTCACAGAATGCGGTGTTATGCAAACGAGCATAGTTCTCGGATATAAATGAATGAGAGGCTCCTGTATCGAAAAGAACAGATGCCGGGTGGCAATTAACAAGGAGCGTACCGAGAACGACGTTGGGATCCTCTTGAGCTTCTTCGGCAGAGATACAGTTGACATGGCCACGTGTAACGGTGGCCGGCTTGGCATGGAACACTTTCCCTGTCGGCTTGCCACGGCCAACAGCTTTAGCAGATTGGTTGGGGTTGGTTTGGGGACACTCACGCATATAGTGGCCAGATTCCCCACACTTGAAACAAGTCACGGAACTGGTACGTGGAGGAGCATTGTTGGTTGGACCCCCATAGGGCTTGGCTGGTGCAGACTGTTGAACGGGGCGAGGCGCCTGGAAGGATGGCCTCGGTGTGAACCTAGGTGGCACGGCAGTGTTGGGCACCCACACGCGGCGCTTCTGAGGACCAGCACCGGATGAGGAACCCATGTCACGGCGATGCTTGCGTGTTGCGTCATAATCAGTCTGACCAGTCTCAGCACTGATGGCCTTGTTAACAAGCTTCTGAAAAGATGTGCACTCATGCAGACGGAGGTCGCGGCGAAGCTCAGGACTAAGTCCCTTACGGAACCTTGCTTGCTTCTTGGCATCAGTAGAAACTTCCTCAGTTGCATATCGTGCGAGGTTACCGAACTCCCTGCTGTAAGCATCCACAGAGAGTCAGCCCTGAGTGAAACTGCAAAATTCCTCACGTTTACGGTCCATGAGACCCTCCGGAATGTGATGCTCACGGAAAGCCTCGCTGAATTCAGCCCAAGTAGTGACATGGCCCGCTGGGCGCATAGCTCCATAATTCTCCCACCATAGACTGGCGGGGCCTTCAAGATGATATGCAGCAAAGGTGACCTTGTCAGCCTCAGCTACCAGCGCGGAACGCAGTTTGTGAGAAATACTGCGAAGCCAGTCATCAGCGTCGAGAGGCTCGACGGAGTGGTGGAACGTGGGTGGATGCAACTTGATGAAATCACTGAGTGACACCATGTTAGTCCTCTGATGGTGTGCTGTGTTCTGTTCAATACGCTCCAACAAACGGTTGGTCTCTCGCTTGTTTCTTTCGGCTTCCATCATAACCTCCGCTAGGGAAGGAGGATGAGGCAGATTTGCATTCCTGACTTCACTGCCTTCGGCCTGCTCTTGAGGAGCAGGGTTAGTGCGCGTGTTGACCATCCTAGGTAAACAAGACAATGATTTAGTCAGAATGATAAAATTCCGACATAGGATACAGAATGTAAGGAATAACTCGGAATGCAAGATGATCATCCGTATGACATGATAGATACAGAAACTGCTTCTTTATTCCATCGTCATACACACCATACAGGGTTTAGTACAAGACCAAACAGGGTACTATTACGGTGAAAAGAGAATTACATCTCATCGGAGGCATTCCAAGCTCCTATCATTATTTTTCTACACCTCCGGAAGGCGATACAAACCAGGTCATATCCCACGAGTCACGCAGGACGATAGACGACACAGCTAACACGAACTAGTGATACTACCACTAACTCAGACCGATCCGTAGTAGTCCTTGTAGAAGTCACCTCCATAGCCTGGAAGCTCAACATGATCATCCGGAAACAGACGATCTCGCGGAGCTTGTGGACCATAGGGGCTAGGATGAGGTCTTGGACCAACAGAAGGTGGCCTGCGGGGACCGCGAGGTGGGGTGATGCCTCCTACATCACGCCAACCCATCACGTCTGGCAGAGCAGATCTCACAGGATAGAGATCGCGCATATCCGAATATCCAGCTTGCACCGCCGGTGCAAACCGAGTCAATGTGGCCCAATGGTCAGCACGGGTATTGAAGAGCTCTAACCTCAAGGCCCGATTTTCACGGTCCTTATCCTCGAGAATCTCAGCAGTAGTGCGAGTCCGTGAATCCTCCTGAGTGGGGTCAGCATAGATAGCCTGGAGATACCCTTGTGCTCCCGGAAGTGATCCTGGCATATACCGGAAATCAGAGTCCCAAAATAGGCCAGACCTGACTCGCATGATGGTCATCATAGAGTAGGCGGCGTCCTGCACAGCCATCTCAATAGTAACCCCGAGTCCATAGGAGCAGTGAAGGGGCTCGGTGGATCCAGGATAAGATGGAAATATCCTGACAGTGCAGAGATACTGGCTTTGATTAAAGTCTCGGAATTGCTCTTCGACCGTGTACTCGGGATACCAACGGTATCCAGCCTCAGTCATTACCCTGACCAACATGGCAGTATGGCCGGGTACATCTAGGCATCGAGTCAGGCGAACCACTTGATTGAGGTCGCGAGTGGCCATCTGAAAACACAATCATAATGCAAAGGCATTAGAATTTCTAGCAAAATTTCGGCAGCATAACAGCTGTAAATGCTCAAGAAGGATTTTGAGACATTTGACAAAGGATTTCATACACACTCAACATCATCATATCAAGTTCTGAGTCCATCCTAGCAACATAATGTGGTAGTAGAACTGAACTAGGCTTGTATCCATCAAACCTATAAGGTACTACTGATTAGTAACACGTGAACCTGATAGAGAGAATAGATCCTAATTCCTTAACCCCCGGTGGAAGAATAGACTGACTCAGATCAGAATGTCATAAGATAAAGGAGTAAAAAGAGCCTTACGTTCCACCCACAAACAATTCCCCTACATATAACTAAAGAATTTCTAGACTCAACATCGACCAGTTTGGCTTGGAGAACCTACAGGCAGTCCGGCTCTGATGCCAACGCTGTCAGGACCCCGACTCGATGTCACATCGATCTAGCTTGTAACACCTCATATCACTATGCGGCCTCACGCACGGTATCCCCACGGGTGTCGCCTTACCTTTGCCCGGGACCGTTTGCGCCTTTTGGCTCACGTATATGATAGTGTCGCTAGCATCCATATGATAAAGAGCCCGGGCTGACATGACTAGTCGTAAACCCAAAGTGGCACAGGCTTACAGGGACAGGCATCCATGACCCAGCAACGAACGTGTCGGTCATCAGCAAGTGGGTCCGGGCTGTAGCACTGGGCTAGCAGGACTCCGGTAAACCGGGCTGTAGCGGGCTAACAGGACTCCGGTACTCAATGCGTGACATTTCCCCGAAGGGACAGACACAGGAACGAAGAAGGACACATGCCGGCCAGCCTAAGTGTTCCAGAGCAGTAGCAAGCTACCATGGCTCAGTGGTAACACCAGGAGACATTTCCCGGTAAGAGAGGCTACTAAGGATAAACAACTAGATAGTCAGATCCCACACATACCAAGCATTTCAATCATACACACAATATGCTCGATATGTGCAAATACAACAAGGCATCACAACATGACTCTATGACACAAGTACTTTATTTAAGGCTCAGGGAGCCATACATAATCATACACACAGGTACGGGTCACACGACCCAGCATTCAAGTCATACAGTCATACAAGCCAGCAGCGGAAGTAACTTGTCTGAGTACAGACAACTAGAAAAATAAAAGAGGCTTGGAAAGCCTAGCTATACTACGTGGTCCTTCACAAGCTCAGGATCACCACCTGGGTCTTAGCCTACTCATTGATGTCAACGTCTACGTAGAACCCATCAGAAGGGGTTGCAGCATCTTCTGTAAAAAATGTAAATTATAGCAACATGAGTACAAAGGTACTCAGCAAGACTTACATCAGATCCTACATACATGCATATCATCAAGAAGGGTTGGTGGAGTTGTTGCAGCAAGCCAGCTTTGACTCTTGGCTAGGCTAACCTACAAGACTCCAACTTGAAATGGTTTTGCGCACACGAGTCCACTACTCACCACTTCAATACACTACCGAGGATCCACCTCCGTCTTCCTACGGAAGAGCCATCCTCGGCACTCACACTTATCTTGAGGCTTTTAGTAGTTTCCATTTACTTCTCTATGAACTGTATAGGCAACCAAGTAGTCCTTTACCGCGGACGCGGCTATTCGAATAGATCATGATAACCCTGTAGGGGTGTACTTCTTCATACATGTTTCCACCACTTAGCGTCTGCACACGACATGTGCTCGGCAGACTTCAAGCGAAAGCCGACATGGGTGTAGACCACGACCTACCTAAACACCTAAGCCTCTAGTCCAGGTTTATCGCCTATCCAGGTTCCATCCGCAGGGAGTCCGGCCGAGGTTTCCCATACGGCCCCGAACGATGTGAACAGGGTTCTCGAGATACCTAACGGGTATTCGGTACACCCGGCCACGTACCTACCGCATCACAGCCCACCCCTACGGTCAGCGCTGTCCACGGCCTCCAGTAGGCTACAAACACCAGAAACTACTTGCAACTCCTGGACAGAGAGCTAGGGTGAATAAGAAGTCGAGCGGGGTCATATTTCAGGGCCCAATGCATGGTAGTAGCTGTATCTTAAATCACACATACAGATCTCAGTGCTTAAGGTCGACTTCAATGAAACAACCCACCATGTACTCCTACATGGCCTCTCATCGATACCTTTACCAAATCGTGTTCACCACACCACTCTCATTACCGACATAATCATTTCACTCTAGCCCATCACCCAGATGAACCAGACCTGACACGACTCTAAGCATAGCAGGCATAGCAAGGTAGGAACAACACATACATATGGCTCAATCAACTCCTACACATGCTAGTGTGTTTCATCTATTTACTGTGGCAATGACAGGTCATGCAGAGCTAATGGGTTCAACTATCGTAGCACACAGCAGTTTGAAACACGTTGTCTTAATGCAGTAAAAGAGAGCAGGAGCGAGAACATGGGATTGTATCGATATGATCAAATGGTTGGTTGCTTGCCTGATGGTTCGATGCACTGATACGGTTCTTCATTAGGGTAATCACGGTACTCCTCGGAGGCAGAACCTGCCGCAAAGAACACCGATACACAACCATCACCAAACAATGTGCAACAATATGATGAATGCATGAAACATAGCAATATGAGTGTGTTGGGCTAATGCAACTAAGACCAGAAGGGTTTGAACCAATTTGAATCAAAGATTCAAATTTCAAACTCAAACATGGTCCTTTAAAGTGTTTTTCCTTGTTCTGCATTAAACATCAAGTTAACTTGTTTAGTCATGCATGAAAATAGTACAGATGGATAGATTGGATTTTTCTGATCATTTTTCATATATAATTTGTCTGATTTGGAGTTACAGAATAAAAGTTATGAATTTTTAAAGTTTAAACTATATTCTGGAATTTCCTATATTAGATTAAATCCAGAAAATCAATTATTGCGTCAGCCTGACGTCAGTGTGACGTCAGCAGGTCAACAGGACACGTCCGGGTCAAACCTGATAGTGGGTCCCGCGTGTCAGTGTGATTAGATTAATTAAAGTTTAATTAAAACTAAACCTGTTTAATTAGCAGGGCTGGGCCCCACCTGTCATTGACTCAGGGGAGTCAACCAGGGCCCACCCGTGGTCAAACCCGGGTCGGCTGCACCGGCGTTTAGCCGCCGGCGAGCCCGACGCGGCGGCGGAAGTGGTTTTGGCTGTTTCGGCAACCAAACGAGCCGCGGAGGCCACCGGAGAGGAGCTGAGGTCGAGCCGCAGCTCTTGGTGGAGTCCGTTGGGGTCGGGGTGGCCGGAGTTGGCGCCGGCGACAACTTTGGCGGCCATCGTGGTTCGGCCGAAGATGAACTTGACGCTAGAGGGGTCGGTGAGGCGCGGGGAGTAGCTAGCTAGGTGCTACGTGACACGGTGAGCATGATGGACACCGTGGAGTGGTCGGAGGGTGACCGGGAGCACGTCGGCGACGAGCTCCACGGCGGTGGGTGCGGTTGAGCTCCGGGAGGTCGCTACACAGCTCGGGAGCAAGAAAAGGAGGGGGGGGGAAGATGGCTAAGCTCACAGTGAGTGCGACGAAGCCCTTGGTGCGGCCGGAGATGGACCGGAGCGACGACGGCGTTGAAGGGGATCTCCGGCGATGGCGGTTCGGGCGAGGTCGTTGCGGTGGACTCGGGCGTTGCGAGCGCTCGGGGCTCGGCTTGCTCGATGGAGTGGACAGCGGCGGAGCTCCTGGACATGATGAGAGGACGCACGGGCGGCGGGGAGCACGGCTACGACGAAGGCACGACGATGGTGGCGTCGGTCATGGCGGGGAAGCGCGAGGGAGAGGAGCTGGAGAGGAGAGGGGGTGTCTGGGGGGTTCGGGGGAGCGAGGGAGGCCGATCCACGACGTCACCGGGCGAGGGGAGCGGCGAGGCGGCGAGCAGGTGCGTGGCGCGCGCTGCGGTCGCCGTCGGGCACCTGCCTGCCTGCCTGGCCGGCAAGCAGCTCGTTGGAGCGGCGCTTGGCTGGGCCGGCAGGTGGGCCGGGAGCAGGCGTCAGGTTAGTTTTTCCATTTCTTTCTGTTTTCTGTTTTTTTAATACTTCTGCAACTTTGTTGAATTAAATAAAATACTTAGGCCACTCCTAAAATCACCAAACTACTCCTGGTCCATAGTTGGATTATTTCCAACATGAAACATTTTAGTTTGGAGATATTTTAGCATTTAAATATTTTATATAATTTTAAATGCCCAAATTCAATTATTTATGATTTAATTCAAAACCCCTAAGATGGCCTAGGAAAATGTGCATCACTTTTGGCAGAGGTTCTGAACCAAGACAAAAATGATGGGCATTTTAGAAGGGCATGTCAGGTTCATTGAAAAAGTTTTTAGTAAACCCTAATTGGTTTCAGAGGGGACTGGGGGTTCTGTCATCCCCATTTCAGGTTTCTGATGAAAGAGTAAACATGATGCAACACTCTAATGCATGGCTAACTAGGGTGTGACAGATAGAAATGGAATCTTAAATTAGAACAGTTGTTCTTCAGGTTTAGGCACTTGTTCTACATGAACAGAGTACAGTAAGACGCAAGAATATAATACTTAAAAATAGAAAATGAGCTCATAGACCTTACCACATTCTTGGTTCGGGACCAGTACAGAACAAGGCGTTCCCAGTCATCATCCAATAAATGTGTCTCAGGAGAACGTAAGGGAATTTGATGAGTTTCTTTGCCGTTGAAGTACGTTTTCTTCAGGTAATTCTGATACTGCCACCAAGCATTATTGGAGAACGTAAGGGAATTTGATGAGGTATTAGCACAGGTTACCTCATCCTGAGTTTCCAAATCGTACCTTCTCTATAGAGAAAAATGGGAAAATTTGTTGTATTATAACCATCATGGAGGTAGGATGTATGGGACGAAGCAAAGTAATTGCCATGAGTAACATTACTTACGCATAACTCCTGGACAAACACCTGCAACTGGCATTTTCCTTCATCTTCGGTATAATATTTCCAAGATGGGAAGATATGCACATACGATTTAACAACATCAAATGCGATAGATGCTAAACTACGACTAGCTGGTTGTGCTTCCTCCACAGGAATAGGCGTACTAACAGGAGGAGTTGGGGTTCACCATGATAGTACTGGCCCTTTGGGCACTGGAGCTGCCTTACTAACTGCTCTTGTTTGTGAAAGTGCAACTATCCCTAGGTGGTTTTGGTAATTAATAACAACATATAGCTCACTGAGCTAATACTATTCCAAGACTATTATTTCAGGAAAGCTCAATGAATGGCATGGCATGGATGATGAAAGTGGATCCCTCAAAATACTAAGGACAAAGGATTGGCTCAAGCTCAAAAGTTCAAGACTCTTCATTTTACATTTTAGTGATCCAAGATCACATTGAGTCTATAGGAAAAGCCAATACTATCAAGGAGGGATGAGGTGTTGCTTAATGAGCCTCTTGCTTCAGTGTGCTTAGTGATATGCTCCAAAACCCTCAACTACTTTCCCACATCCACATATGACCAAAACCCAAAGCCAAAATCGGTCACACCGAAACTTCCTATCCGACGCCACCGATTCCAAAAGTCATAGCCAGTGCCACAAACCCTAAGCAAATTGGTCTTACCGATAGGGATCTCGGTCTCACCGAGATGGGGTTGCAATCTCTCTGTTTCCCTTCGTAACATTTCGGTCTAACCGAAGTGAGCGATCGGTCCCACCGAGATTGCAATGTAAACTCTCTGTTTCCTTTTTGTAACATTTCGGTCTCACCGAAAAGAGCAAATCGGTCCCACCGAGTTTACCTGACCAACTCTCTGGAAAGCTTATTACCAAATCGGTCTCACCGAGTTTGTGTAATCGGTCTTACCGAGATTATGTTATGCCCTAACCCTAACAGAATCGGTCTCACCGAGATGCATGTCGGTCCCACCGAAAATCACTAACGGTCACTAGGTTTACTAAATCGGTCCGACCGAGTTTAACAATTCGGTCCCACCGAGTTTGGTAAATTGTGTGTAACGGTTAGATTTTGTGTGGAGGCTATATATACCCCTCCACCTCCTCTTCATTCGTGGAGAGAGCCATCAGAACAAACCTACACTTCCAACTTACCATTTCTGAGAGAGAACCACCTACTCATGTGTTGAGGCCAAGATATTCCATTCCTACCATATGAATCTTGATCTCTAGCCTTCCCCAAGTTGCTTTCCACTGAAATCTTCTTTCCACCAGATCCAAACCCATTGAGAGAGAGTTGAGTGTTGGGGAGACTATCATTTGAAGCACAAGAGCAAGGAGTTCATCATCAACGCACCATTTGTTACTTCTTGGAGAGTGGTGTCTCCTAGATTGGCTAGGTGTCACTTGGGAGCCTCCGACAAGATTGTGGAGTTGAACCAAGGAGTTTGTAAGGGCAAGGAGATCGCCTACTTCGTGAAGATCTACCGCTAGTGAGGCAAGTCCTTCGTGGGCGACGGCCATTGTGGGATAGACAAGGTTGCTTCTTCGTGGACCCTTCTTGGGTGGAGCCCTCCGTGGACTCGTGCAGCCATTACCCTTCGTGGGTTGAAGTCTCCATCAACGTGGATGTACGATAGCACCACCTATCGGAACCACGCCAAAAACATCCGTGTCTCCAATTGTGTTTGAATCCTCCAAACCCTTCCCTTTACTTTCTTGCAAGTTGCATGCTTTAATTTCCGCTGCCTATATACTCTTTGCATGCTTGCTTGAATTGTGTGATGAATGCTTGACTTGTCCTAAAGTAGCTAAAATCTGCCAAACTCTAAAATTGGGAAAATGTTAAGTTTTTATTGGTCAAGTAGTCTAATCACCCCCCCTCTAGACATACCTCAAGGTCCTACAAGTGGTATCAGAGCTTTGGTCTCCATTTGCTTTGATTTCCATAGCTTTTGGTGGTCATAGCCTTGGTTTCACAACCTAGGAGAGTATGGCGTCTAGCGAGGGAAATTATCACTGTCGGTGTCAAAACCGGCGGATCTTGGGTAGGGGGTCCCGAACTATGCGTCTAGGCGGATGGTAATAGGAGACAAGGGATACGATGTTTTTACCCAGGTTCGGGCCCTCTCGATGGAGGTAAAACCCTACTCCTACTTTATTGATATTGATGATATGGGTAGTACAAGAGTGGATCTACCACGAGATCAAGGAGGCTAAACCCTAGAAGCTAGCCTATGGTATGATTGTTGTTCGTCCTATGGACTAAAACCCTCCGGTTTATATAGACACCGGAGAGTGCTAGGGTTACACATAGTCGGTTACAATGGTAGGAGATCTACATATCCGTATTGCCAAGCTTGCCTTCCATGCCAAGGAAAGTCCCATCCGGACACGGGACGAAGTCTTCAATCTTGTATCTTCATAGTCTTGGAGTCCGGCCGATGATGATAGTTCGGCTATCCGGACATCCCCTAGTCTAGGACTCCCTCAGTAGCCCCTGAACCAGGCTTCAATGACGATGAGTCCGGCGTGCATATTGTCTTCGGCATTGCAAGGCGGGTTCCTGCTCCGAATAATTCGTAGAAGATTGTGAACACCAGGATAGTGTCCGGCTCTGCAAAATAAATTCCACATATCTCCGTAGAGAGAATAATTTTTACACAAGTTCAATCTGCTGACGTATTTCGCGGCGTGATGTCACACCACGGCCAAGCCTTTACACGAATTGTTTTTATCATTCCACCTCAGCGCGTTTAGCAAAGCGGTTTCCTTGGCACGTCTTGTCGAAGCAGAGATCGTGTTCCCCTTATTCCGGGATTCCCATCAATACGGACGTGGGTAACCCAACTGCGCCATTGATTGTGGCGCTTGGGAGATAAGCGAGTTTTACCAGGCCGGTGGGGACGCATAGTTTCGTCCGCCCATATATAAGGGGATAAGGATCCACCTTTTTACCTACGCCTTCTTCCTTCTTTGCTTATCCATCTCCGCGCACTCGAGCTCCAGCGCCCAAGTCCGCACATCTCACCTCAACCTTCTCCAACCATGTCCGGAGTGGGAGGCAAGTGGATGGCCTCCTCCGTTACGGAGGGGCACATCAAGAAGCTGCGCGGCGCCGGATATTTGTCCAGCGATATCACGCACCGGCTCCCCGACGAGGGGCAGCTCATCCCCACCCCCGGGTCCCATGAGAGGGTGGTATTCCTTCCCCATTTCCTCCGCGGACTGGGCTTCCCACTCCACCCCTTTGTCCGGGGGCTCATGTTCTACTATGGCCTGGATTTCCATGACCTGGCCCCAAATTTCATCCTCAACATCTCGGTGTTTATATTCGTGTGCGAGGCCTTCCTCTGCATCCAGCCCCACTTCGGCTTGTGGCTCAAGACCTTTAATGTCAAGCCGAAGGTTGTGAAGGGCAGCCAAGCGGAGTGCGGAGGCGCCATGGTGGGCAAGATGCCCAACGTCACTTGGCTTGAGGGCGCCTTCGTGGAAACCATCAAAGGGTGGCAATCGGGGTGGTTCTACATCACCGAGCCGCGCAACCCTGAATGGGCAGCGGTCCCCGAATTCAGATCTGGCATCCCCATGCGGCTCACTTCCTGGAAAGAGAAGGGCCTGCTGTGGGGCAATTCGGAAGAGCTGACCGGACTCCAATCCTGTCTCCAAACCCTGGTGAACAAGAAGCTCAAGCTTGTCAACGTAATCCAGGTCATGCTCATCTGCCGGATTCTCCCCTGCCATCAGCGGGACTTCAACTTGTGGGAGTTTGATCCGGCACAGCACCGGACCTTGAGCGGGCTCTTCGACACTACGTATGAAGAGGCCTGGAAGGTGTTGTTCAAGGGCGCCGAGGCTCCCGCGTCCGCTACCGAAGATCGCGGATTCAGCTCGCAGCGTCCGGCTGGCGAGGTAAGCCATGTTATCCTTTATGGGACACTTGCTTTTCATAGTTTGATTATATGTGGGATCTAAACTCCCAATACCTTTAACAGGCCTGGCAGGAGACATCCGGACAGGTTAACTGTCCGGCTCCCCTTCCAGAGGACCCAGCGGATGCCCGTTTGACAGGGCTGCCGGTCCCGGCACCCTACGTGGTGCCGGAGAAGAAGGCCAAGAAGAAGGCCACGGGAACCCGGATGAGTTCCCGGCGCCAGGTGTTATCAGACTCATCGTCCGATGACTCCGAGGCGGACTCGTCCCACGAGGGAGAGGAGGAGAAGAAAGAGGCCTCTCCCCCAGCGGGGGGAGAGAAGAAGAGGAAGGCCTCCCCAACGAGGGAGGCCGAAGGGTCCAAGAAGGGAAGGACCCTTCCCCCGGACTGTTCTGCCAACGCCGGTGATGACGACGAGGAGTGGCCCTCAAGGGCCAAGCCCCTGGTGAGATCGTAAGTATCCGGACTCCTAAATGATTCCTAATTTTTCTTGTTGTCGCACGGTGTCTTTCTAACGCCGCATACAACCCTGTAGTCCGCCCAAGGACGATCTTCTCGCTTCATCGAGCGGGTCCTTGGGTACATCGGATGTGGATAGCACTTCACTTCCGACCGCCTCCTCCCCCATGACGACGAGGTGGGATCCCGGAAAGGGACCCACCAGGAGGAGGAGGCCCCGGAGGTGCCGCAGGGAAACCTCCCGAACTTTGGACCGGACTCCTCACCGGAACCTGCAGTGGTTTCGGAGTCCGGCAGGCGGCCCCTTCGTAAGAAGGGCAAGACTGTGACACCGGCGGCCTCCGTCCAACCGGAGGCGCCGGATAACTTGCTGGAGGCGCTCAACGCTGCTTCCATCAAAGAGGAACACCGCACTGTCATGAGTGCGGTGATTCAGAAGGTTTAGCTCGCCAAGAGCGGGCTGACCGAAGCCTGCAGCAGCCTTCTAACAGGCTTTGAGGTAAGAATTTTAAGATATGTAAAATAGTACCGCATAGACAGTAGCCCCTAATGTTCGGTTCGGTGTTCGGAAAGAAAAGCCGGACTGAGGATCTAAAAAGATATACGCAGGAGTCTTAACAAAAATATGTCAATATGGGAATGCAGGCTGCGCTGCTGACCTCTGCCGCACTGACTGTGGAGGTCAATGCCTTGAAGCAGAGCCTCGAGCGGTCCGAGGGCGAGCTTGGCCGTGCCAAGAAGCAGCTCGAGGACAAGGAAGGTGAGTAACACCTTGTTAAAATTGTACCTTACAGAAAAGGATTTGGTTGCAAGAGGAATGCCAAGGATAACGTGGGTACTCCAGGGGCTACGAACGAGGTGGCGACCCTGAAGGAGGCGGTGTCTGCGGCCGAACGTAATGCGGCCGCGGAGCGCGATGAGCGAGAGAAGCAGGAGGCGCGGGTGGCAGAGGTACGGCAAGAGCTCCAGGCTCTCATAGAAAAACACGAGAGTTTGGAGCGTGACTCGAAGACTCGAGAGTCCGAGCTTGCGTCGGCTCTTGAGAGTGCCAAAGCCACTAAGGCCGAAGCCCACAAGGCCCTCCAGGAGATTGAGGCATTGAAGAAAATAGCAGCGGGTAAGGCATTCTTCATGCAAAGCAAGCATGTAAAAGTGAATTACCTGTTACTTACCCGAATTCGGAGCTCTCCAGGAGCGTTCGCAGATCTGCCCTGCAGCGTGTCCGATGATGCCACTTTCTACAGAGCCGAGGAGGGGAGCTCGACGGAGAAGGTGTTCTTGTCTCAGTATGCAGAGGCCGGACATCCGGTACCCTTTAGCGACCAGCTGAAGCAGCTGGTCGAGCTCCACAAGGTGGCCGAACAGGCCATGAGGGGCCTCATAGTTTGGCTGTGGCCCAAAGAGGCCATGCCTGGGAGCTACTTCGGCCTGGTGCGGCGGCTGGTGGATGCTTGTCCAATGGGTTGAAGTCATCAAGCATTCCGCCTGTATTGAAGGTGCCCGTCGGGCCCTTGCTCGTGCCAAAGTGCACTGGGGCAAGATGGACGCTGAGAAGCTTGTGACAGACGCTCCACCGCCGGGCAAGGAGTATCGCACGCCCGAGATGTATTATAAGGGTGTCCTGAAGGGTGCCCGCATTATTGCGGGTGAGTGCTCCAAAGATGTAATATTTGAGTAGACTCGCATTATGTTATCCTGTGCGCTGAAAACTTTGTTCATATGCGCTAAGCAACACTTGTTAATTTAAAATATTACCTTCTGTGTGGCCGTTTTTCAAATCTGAGAGATGGCAAGTCGTCGGCTTCAGCCCCCATGCCACGAGTGCTGGGGTGTTCGGGATAAACTTGAGCGCTCTTGTTCCCATTTTTTGGTCCATCTAGGGAGGCGCTCAACACAACGAACGAGGCAACCGGACTTATAATGCCGGAACACTCTCACTTAGCCATAGAATTCTATAATTTTAAATTTCGGCGAAGCCCCTAGTGTTCGGAAGGCCGAATTCGGGGCTCTATCCACGCCTGGGCCGGACAAAGCCGGTTCCTCGCTCTAAGCAGCATCAGCCTTTAGGGACTCAAAAAGACCTCTCGAACAGCGACCGGCTCTCGCCTCATCATGACAGTCAGTTTTAGCTTTCTCCACTGAGGTGCTCGCCCAGCTCAACTAGGGCACAATCGCAGTGGTTCTCCCAGCGCTACCTTAGCCGATATAACGGAACGTAAGGTACCAAAACATGGGAGCCGGGAAAACCCAACTATTGACCCAAGACATGATTCGGAGCCGATGCATATAATGCTGTAAGTTCGGGGTGCCGCACTTGTGAAAGTGTTCGGACTTATCACACCATAATGTGTGGAACTTAAGCCCCTGGTGTATTTAGCCGTACCAAAGTGTACGGATGCAACATGTCATAGATGAACATATGTATAAGAAAGGAATGCAGTGGTAGGCAAAAAGTGATGCATTGTTTATTTAAAAGGTACTGCCATGAATGTAGAATGATACAAATAGTGCGATAAGCAAGGGATGGAACTATTTAGCATGTCCCCCTCCAGGGGTAGGCTGCGGAATGGTGTATAAAACAGGTATAATGCTCGTAATGGAGACCACCTGGATACTCGGCGTGGCCTTTCCTCTTCCCTGGTTGTTGCATCGTGAGTTTGGCAGGTCTACTGCCGGATAGGGCCTCTGGTAAACGTAGTCCTGAGCATAAGAAAAAAAAGAAAAAGAAAGAAAGAAAAAGGATGACACGTTTGGCAGCCCTTGGTGTGGTTGAGCCGCACTCTGGGCCTGCCGTGGTCGTGCCCCTCCCCCTGTGCCCATGGTATCTTCAGAGCGTAGTGATGTACGCGGAGTACTGGTTTTGCAATTTTGCAAGGGCTGGGGTTGGGGCCGCATTGCTACGCGTGCTCGGAACGTGCCAGGTGGTCTTGTTGTAGGTTACTCCGGGCGCGCTCGGCGGTGTCCGGTCGCTTAACGGCCGGACTCGAGAATTGCCTTAAGAGGCTGCTCTGCACTTCTGCCGCGAGAGCCGCTGTATGCTCCTCCATTCGAGGAGAGCGTTCAATGTTTCCGTTGACCGTGATGACTCCTCGAGGGCCTGGCATCTTGAACTTGAGGTATGCACAGTGTGGCACCGCGTTGAATTTTGCAAACGCGGTTCGTCCGAGCAGTGCATGATAGCCGTTGCGGAACGGGACTATGTCGAAGATTAACTCCTCGCTTCGGAAGTTATCCGGGGATCCGAAGACCACTTCCAGTGTCACTGAGCCTGTGCAATTGGCCTCTACACCTGGTATGACGCCTTTAAAGGTCGTCTTTGTGGGTTTAATCCTTTAGGAGTCTATGTCCATCTTGCGCATTGTATCCTGGTAAAGCAGGTTCAGGCTGCTACCGCCGTCCATCAGGACTCTAGTGAGGTGAAACCCGTCGATGATTGGGTCTAGAACCAATGCAGCGAACCCGCCATGGCGGATGCTGGTGGGGTGGTCCCTTCGATCAAAAGTGATCGGGCAGGAGGACCATGGATTGAACTTTGGGGTGACTGGCTCCATCGCATATACGTCCCTGAGTGCACGCTTCCGCTCCCTTTTGGGTATGTGGGTTGCGTATATCATGTTCGCCGTCCGCACTTGTGTGGGGAAACCCTTCTGTCCTCTATTGTTCGGTGGCCGGGTCTCTTCCTCATCATCGCTATGCAGCCCCTTGTCATTGTTTTCGGCAATTAACTTGCCTGCCTGCTTGAATACCCAACAATCCCTGTTGGTGTGATTAGCTGGCTTTTCGGGGGTGCCGTGTATCTGGCACGAGCGGTCGAGTATTCGGTCCAAATTGGACGGACCCGGAGTAGTTCTTTTGAATGGCCTTTTCCGCTGACCGGGTTTGGAGCCTCTGAATCCGGCGTTGACTGCCTTATCCTCAGTATTATCGCCGTTAATGCGGCATTTGTGCTTGTTGCGACGCGACCTGCCATTGCGGTCCTTGGTATCCGGACTGCCAGAATTTTTGTTGAGGTTGTTACTGCGGGCTAGCCAGCTGTCCTCTCCCGCGCAGAAGCGGGTCATGAGTGATGTGATGGCTGCCATGGATTGCGGCTTTTCCTGTCCTAGGTGCCGGGCAAGCCACTCGTCGCGGATGTTATGCTTGAAGGCTGCGAGGGCCTCTGCATCCGGACAGTCGACGATTTGATTTTTCTTGGTTAAGAACCGTGTCCAGAATTGTCTAGCCGATTCGTCTGGCTGCTGAATTATGTGGCTTAGGTCATTAGCGTCTGGTGGTGGCACATATGTGCCCTGGAAGTTATCAAGGAATGCGGCTTCCAGGTCCTCCCAACACCCAATTGATTCTGCTGGCAAGCTGTTAAGCCAATGCCGAGCTGGTCCTTTAAGCTTGAGTGGGAGGTATTTGATGGCGTGAAGATCATCACCGTGGGCCGTGTGGATATGAAGGAGATAGTCTTCGATCCAAACCGCGGGGTCTGTTGTGCCATCGTAGGATTCAATGTTCACGGGTTTGAACCCTTCGGGGATTTGATGATCCATTACTTCATTGGTGAAGCATAGTGGGTGTGCGGCGCCTCTATATTGGGCTATATCACGACGTAGCTCAAGCGAGCTTTGTCTACTGTGTTCGGCCCGGCTGGAGTTGCTGTATCCGGCGCGACGGTCATCGACGCGCATTGTGGGGCGCCCACGCGATCCGTAGATCGATCTTGATTGTCTTGCCTTATCCTCCAATATGTCTTGCAAGTCCGGCGCATTCCTCGTGGCTTTGTACTTTTCAAGCGATGCTGGGGTACGGCTTTAGTGGAGGGCCTCGAGGCCTCTCTGTCGCGGCCACGAGGTGGACGGTCGGCTGTATTGTGCACTGGTGATGTGGGTTTATATGCTTCCTCCTCTAATCGGGGCAGCAGCTTGCGTTTAGGGTAGCTTTTGGAGGGGCGTTCGAGTTCGTACTCTTCAGCCGCAAGGACTTCGGTCCATCTGTCGGCTAGCAAATCTTGATGAGCTCTAAGCTGTTGCTGCTTTTTCTTGAGGCTACTTGCCGTGGCCATAAGCCTGCGTTTAAAACGCTCTTGTTCGACGGGATCCTCAGGCACGACGAATTCATCGTCATCGAGGCTTGCCTCGTCTCCGGAGGGAGGTATGTAATTGTCGTCCTCTACCTCTTTGTCTGCTGCTCTCTCATGAGGGCTGGCTTCTTCATCCTCCTGTGCCGAATCTTGCTGGAGGGGGTTGTCTTCGGCACTGTCAGGGTGTTATTGTCTCCGGTGCCGGAATCTCCATTCTTGCTGTGGCGGGATTTAGAGTGGCGCCGCTGACGTCGGTGCTTAGGCTATTTCTTGGAGGGGTCTTCCTCCGCTGTTCCATCGCCATTCCCATCCTTTGGGATGTCCACCATGTATATGTCGTATGATGAGGTGGCTTTCCAGTGCCCCGTAGGTGCTGGTTCTTGGTCGTCTCCGGCATCATCGTCCAGACCGTCGATGTCTTCGGAGTCGAAGTCTAGCATGCCGGTTAGGTCATCGACAGTGGCTACAAAGTGGGTGGTGGGTGGGCTTTGAATTTCTTCGTCGTCCGCATCCCAACCGTCCTGACCGCAGTACGGCCAGGGCTCTCCTAATAACGAGAGATACTTTAGCGAATTCAGGATGTCGCTAAAAGGCAAGTGCTGAAAGATGTCCGCAGCGGTGAACTCCATGATCGGCGCCCAATCGGATTCCATTGGTAGGGGCGCGGGAGGTTCGGAGTCCGCCGAGGAGTCCGGCGCCTCGGAGTCATGAGCTTCACAAGGGACAGGGTCAGTATTCGGCTCCATCGCCGTAGAGGTAGCAGCCCCCGAGGCGGTGTCTAGCCACCCATCCTCGATCGGCGCAGTGAGCTCCGAGTTAAGGGTCGGAGCGGACTCTTGTGCGGCCTCCAGGGCACTATCCGGCAGCAGAGCTAGATCATGCCCATCGTGACAGTGCGGTGCGCTCGGCTGTGGCTCGAATCCGTCGAAGATCAAGTCTCCACGGATGTCGGCCATGAAATTCAAACTTCCAAATCTGACCTGATGGCCAGGGGCGTAACTTTCGATCTGCTCCAGATGGCCAAGCGAATTGGCCCGCAGTGCAAAGCCGCCGAATACAAAGATCTGTCCGGGGAGAAAAGTCTCACCCTGGACCGCATTACTGTTGATGATCGAAGGAGCCATCGGGCCTATGAGCGACGACACAGAGGAACTCTCAATGAAAGCACCAATGTCGGTGTCAAAACCGGCGGATCTCGGGTAGGGGGTCCCGAACTGTGCGTCTAGGCAGATGGTAACATGAGACAAGGGACACGATGTTTTTACCTAGGTTCAGGCCCTCTCGATGGAGGTAAAACCCAACTCCTGCTTGATTGATATTGATGATATGGGTAGTACAAGAGTGGATCTACCACGAGATCAAGGAGGCTAAACCCTAGAAGCTAGCCTATGGTATGATTGTTGTTCGTCCTATGGACTAAAACCCTCCGGTTTATATAGACACCGGAAAGGGCTAGGGTTACACAAAGTTGGTTACAATGGTAGGAGATCTACATATCCGTATTGCCGAGCTTGCCTTCCATGCCAAGGAAAGTCCCATCCGGACACGGGACGAAGTCTTCAATCTTGTATCTTCATAGTCTTGGAGTCCGGCCAATGATGATAGTTCGGCTATCCGAACACCCCCTAGTCCAGGACTCCCTCAATCACCGTAGAGGTCCTTACTTTGATGGTACTAATTTTGCTAGTTGGAAGCATAAGATGAAAATGCATATTCTTAGACATAACCCTGCCGTTTGGGCAATAATTTGTATTGGCTTGCAAGGTGAATTCTTCGATGGGAGAGAACCAAACCGTGAAGCTAATGCGGAAGAATTGAAGATGCTGCAATACAACGCTCAAGCTTGTGATATCATCTTCAACGGATTGTGCCCCGAAGAATTCAACAAAATCAGCCGTCTTGAGGATGCAAAGGATATTTGGGATACTTTGATTGATATGCATGAAGGTACCAAGTCCGTCAAGGAATCCAAGTTGGATGTGCTCCAAAGTCAGCTTGACAAGTTCAAAATGAAGGATGGTGAAGGTGTCGCTGAAATGTACTCTAGGCTTGCTCTTATCACAAATGAGATTGCCGGCTTAGGGAGTGAAGAGATGACCGACAAATTCATCATCAAGAAGATCTTAAGAGCATTGGATGGAAAGTATGATACCGTGTGCACATTGATTCAAATGATGCCAAACTACAAAG
Source organism: Triticum aestivum (assembly GCF_018294505.1). Taxonomy (NCBI): domain Eukaryota; kingdom Viridiplantae; phylum Streptophyta; class Magnoliopsida; order Poales; family Poaceae; genus Triticum; species Triticum aestivum. Next base: position 623,641,302 of record NC_057813.1, read on the forward strand.
ATCTCAAGCCAACAGAAGTCATTGGAAGGATTGTTGCTCATGAGATTTCACTCAAGGATAGGAGGAACTTCACAACAAGTCAAGTGGTGCTTACAAAGCCTCAAGTGAAGCCCCCAAATCATCAAGTGAGAAACCAACTTTCAATGAAGAATTGAGCTTAATGGTGAAGAACTTCAACAAATTCTACAAGAGTAGAATCAAACAAAGAAGCTCCAAATCAAGGTCTTACAATGACAAGAGATCTTCTAGCCGTGAGCGCAATTGCTACAATTGTGGGAGACCCGGACACTACTCCAATGAGTGTACGACACCCTACAAAAGAAGAGAAGATTCTCCAAGAAGAAGGAGCAAAAGAGAAGAATCACCACCAAGAGAGAGGAGGAGTAGAGATGATCGTTATGAACGAAGACCCTCACGGAGAAGCAAGGATTCGGAAAGGAAGGACAAGTCATCAAGGAGCTACACAAAACGAAGACATCAAGCTCATGTTGGTGAATGGGTATCCGGCTCCGACTCCGACAATCACTCCGAGAGAAGCTATCACTCCGACTCCGAATATACTCAAGATGAAGGTGTTGCCGGTCTAGCACTTGTGACAACTCACTCCTACGACATATTTGATTCACCAAATGAAGGTGTTGGAAGATGCTTCATGGCCAAAGGTCCAAAGGTAACACATCCCGAGTATGTTGATTTCAATAGTGATGAAGATGACTTGCTTGTGGATGATGATTTACTTGTTGACAACTCTAGTGATGAATACTATGATGAAACATCAATTAATCATGCTAATCATGCTAAAACGAATGACAATGATAAGGAGAAGATTGAGCTTCTAACTAAAGAATTAAACTCTCTTAAGTTAGCTCATGAAACTATCTACGAAGATCATCGAGAAATTTTAAGGGCTCATGAGAAGTTACGCTTTGAAAAGCTCAATCTTGAGCAAGAGCATGAGTTCTTAAAAGCAATCAATGATGATCTTCGCAAGAAAAGTTCTTCTTACATTGCCAAGCGTTTACTCTTATCTACTTACATGCCTCAAGTCAAGTCTAATAACAAGCACAAGAAAGATACTTCCTCTAGTAGTAACAATAATAATGTTAAATCCAATATTGTTGCTTCTAGTAGTTCTCTTGATTCCACTAATGATTCTCTTAGCCAAGTTACACTTGAGCAAGAAAATAGCTTATTGAAGGGAATTATAGAGAAAGGTGTTTACAAGAGCCTTGCCGGGAGTAAGCAATTCGAGGAAATTGTACGCAAGCAAGGAAGGCACTGGAAGAATCAAGGTGTTGGTTTTGAACGAAAGTTCAATGCCAATGGAGTTGAGTGGGAAGAAGATCAATACCCCAAGATGAAGTTTGTTCCTCAACAAGAGAAGTATGATCCTACTTCCTTCAAGGGAACACAAGCTCAAGATGATCTTCCACCACAAGACCACAAGAACAAAGGCAAGGACAAGCTTCAAGAAGAGATTGATGCATTTGAAGAAGCACCCAAAGCCTCGTTCAAGTGGGTCCCCAAGACTACGTCAAGTTCTACTTCATCTAGTACGACTACAACTCCAAGGATTCCCATCAAGATGATGTGGATCCCGAAGAAGAAGAACTAGAGAGTTCTTGAGGGTGACTCCACCAACATTTTTCACTCATATCATTTTGGCAAGAACAAGTGCAATCAACTTCCACATCTTGCACTACTTCAAGGAGTCACAAACCCTCATGTTGGTAAGACAAGGGACAAGGTAACCTAATGATTTCATGGACATCATCTTGTGTGTGTGTGCATCACTCTATGTCTATGGATATTCTTGTTTGTTCCTTGTGGGACTAACCCATGTAGGTAAATTGAAAGTGCAACTCACTCCAAAGGATTGCTCCAAATGATCTACATCAACATTGAGCATCTACATCTTCAACACCTACATGAAGTCGTCATCAACAAAACCCAAGGTTAGTTCATCCCTCTAAGGGGGGATATCACATCTAGGGGGAGCTTAACTCTAAGAATTGAGTTAAAGCAACTCTAATGGTGTGAACATATTAATGCATTATGTAAAAGTGGTAACCCCACTTGAGCTTAAACGATGAGTGTGACCTATGATCAAATGTTCTCATTTGACTCCTAAGTCAATATACTCATATATAGATGACCTAGTCATCGCCAATTGTTTGATAGATGCTAGAATTGCTTGTGCATGCTTTTCCGCATATTTCATTTGCTATCTTATTGTGTGAGCATGTTGGTGCATATTTTACTCATTCAAGGACATCCACTTGTTGTTTTGATTGTTTGGTTTGTTTTCTTTTTGCCAAGTGGATGGACAAGAAAGCCTAAGAACCTTCTTTAGCTATCTATGCTTTTCTCATCTCAAACTCTATTCATGCTACATCACAAAATTTGATCAAGTCAGATTTGAACCACTCTGTGTGAGGAGCACTCGGAGTCCCCGATTCGTCATAGACTTAAACCTCCAAAACCTCTTTGTGATTCTCGGTCTGACCGATTCTTCCATTTCGGTCCTACCGAGATCACCAAGTTGATCTGAGTTTTCAATCTCGGTGCAACCGATTTGAACTTTTCGGTCTCACCGATTTGCTATAACTGAACACAGTTATGCATCTCGGTGCCACCGAGTTGTTCCACTCGGTCACACCGACAGGGCCGGGCTATATATAGCCACGGGCAAAAGTTTGGAAATTTCTCCGAAACCCTTCGCCCGTGCAATAGCTCGCTCTGCCATCGTGGTCTCCGGATAGTCTCCTCGCCGCCAGCAGCCCCCTGTCGCTGGTCTTCGTCGCCGTCAACGAAAATCGTCCCCGCCATTGCCTCCGTAGCAAGTCCACCGCCAAGTTAGGGTATGGACTTGATCTTTGTGCTATCCACGTCTGATTCCTAGCACATTGTTTTCATATTGATTCTTGCCACAATTGAGATCCTTCTATCCAACCAAAATAGTCCGTAGTTTAGATGCGATTCAAATTTTTAGGGTTAGGTTTCCGCCGAAACCATCTCGGATCCGTCGAGTTGAAAAACTCGGTCTCACCGATTTGGCGTATGCCATTGCACTAGTGACTCTCGGTCTAACCGAGAATTACTAATCGGTGCGACCGATTTGAAGATTCTGTGAAACCCTAGCAGTCTCGGTGCCACCGAATTGAAACTCGGTCCAACCGAGATCATCAGTTTAGGTTCCAAAACTGCTTCGGTATCACCGAGTTTGAAAATCGGTTGATCCAAAATGCTTTCTATGGAAAACTAAAACTGAACTTTTGGATCATTTTTTGCAAAAATCTCTGCATTTTGTGATGCTCATCTATTCTATCTCATCTATAACTCTTCACAGGGTCAGCAGTCAGCTTTTGCTATATGTCCGATCAGAGTGACAGCCAGAACAGGTTTGAAGAGCACATGGACTTGAGTGAGGGCACTAGTCCCTCAACTTCAGATGATGGGAGCAGAAGCACTCCTAGCAATTTGCCTAAGGCTGCAACTAGGCAAAGGAAGAAGAGAACCTCAGACTCAGAGGATGAGGATTACAAAGCTGAGGAGGATGAGGCCACTTCCAAGAAAGTGGTGCTCAAGAAAGAGTATGGCTCTGCACAAAGCACAAAGCCAGGCCTGCAGAAGAAAGTTCCTGCCAAGAGAACTTCAATGCCAAAGGCTAGGAAGTCCACTCAAGTGCCAGCTCAGACTCAATCCAAAGTGGCACCTGCAAGGAAAGAGCCACCATCAAAACCTCAGAAGGTCCCCACTGGTGCAACCATGAAGTTCACAATTGAATCAGAGGATGATGGTGACCAGGACAAGAAAAAGAAGAGAGCTAGAACCACAACTGCCAAGGTCCTTGGAAAGCCCTCAATGAGAAGGGATTCTGATGAAGAGGAAGAGGATGCTGCACCAGCTCCTAAGGCAGCCAAGCTTATGGGAGATGCAATCAGGTCAGGGGCTGCAACATCCAAGCCCAAAGATGCACCCAAAGATGCCTCCAAGGCCAAGCAAGCTCCAAAGAGGAATACTAGGAGTATTCCAGCTGCTGAAAAGAACAAGGCCCCAGTGCCAAATGTTGCAGAAGATGAAGATGAAGAAGGACAGGTCCTCAGAAAGCTCAAGCCCAAGATACCAGACCACAATGATGCCCATCCTGTGGCTGAGGACATGAGAATCAGGAAGGATTCAGGGCTGAGGCTGTGGAGGATGGAAGACCCATATGCTTCAAGAAGAAGAACTGCTATTGACTACAGGTTCCACACAAAGGAATAGCAGGACTTTTATGAGACCATTCTATTGGACAAGAATCCCATTGTCTGTGATATGAGGTGGGTTGACTGGAAATTCATCAAGGAGAATGAGCAGCACTACCCTGGAGTGGAGGAGAGCTTTATTGCTTGTGGAGTAGCAGATTTTGTTGGACAGAAGTTTACCAACTGGAATGATGAGCTTATCATGCAATTCTACTCCACAGTACATTTTTATCCAGATGGTAGAATTGTGTGGATGTCTGAGGGTACTAGGTACCAATCCACTGTTGAAGAATGGCCAAGTTTGATCAATGCCCCCAAGGAAGAAGAAGATGACTTGGACATATATGTCAAGAAGAAGTTGGGTCACAATTCAATGGCTCACATGTACAAGGAAATTCCTGACAAAGCTGTAGAGACTCACAAGTTTGGATCAGTTCACTTTCTGCTGTCAGGATTGGCAACCATCAACTGGATTCTGAGGCACACCTTGTTGCCCAAGTCAGGTGACCATAACATGATCAGAGGACATGCCATCAACATGCTGCATGTGTTTGATGTGCCCCAGAAGTTCAAAGTCATGAGCCTGATCATTGAAACAATCAAGAGGACTGCAGCAGATCAGAAGAAGAGCTGTGGATATGCACCTCAGATTCAAGAATTGATCAACTCCAAGATGGGCATAGGGAAATATCAGTTGGATAAGGAACACTTTCCAATTTATGCAGACTTTGAGGACAATGAGGTTTTCATGAATGAAGATGATCCACAATCTGTCGAAGCTCAGGATAAGAAGGAGAAGGCAAAGAAGGAGAAGGCTGCCAAGATGCCAACTCAAGAGGAGGCATCTGAGTATTTCTTGAAGACCAAACAAGAGCAGCTTGGTTACCTGATAGCATCAACTCTGAGGATTGAGAAAGGGTTGGCCACCCTAACTCAAAACCAGGAGAGCCTGGAGAGAATCATGGAACAAAAGTTCTATGATCTAGATGTCAAGGTAACTGAGATTCAGTCAGTTGTAGAGCAGCTGCAGGATGACATGCAGGAGAGGAAGGGCAAGACAACCACCAATGTGTTTGCCAGAGTGCCCAGAGCCCAGAGGTCAGTTGCAGTGCCAGTGACAGACACTAGAGCTACAACTTCAGCACCAGCTACTGCCCCAACAGTTCCAGTGCAACAAGCTCCAACACCAACTCCTCCAGCACCCTCTACTTCAACTGAAGCCTTCGTCCAAGGAGGCATCTCTACACCACCGCCAGAAGATCAAGCCTGAGAGACGATCTAGCACTATGCATTTTCTATGAACTTTTTGGTAACTTGTTGCCAAAGGGGGAGAAAAATGTATAGATCATAGGCTTCAAGAGAGAGTGTTGCTTTTATTCTCTCTTGCTTTATTTGGTGGTTTTTCAAACTTTGTTTTCTTTTGGTTGAGATACTATGCCTGTGAGACATTGATGATCATGTGTTTGATCAAAAGCTACACTTATGCATGCTTGATATTATCCTATCTATCTTATGTGATCACTCACTATGCTTGGTGATGAGTGCATGTATCCATTGTTTATTATTTTGAGCACTCCACCAAGATGTATGTGACATGGAAGAGTAACCCATGAGCCTAATTCATTGTGCATTTGCAGTCCAAAGCAAATCTTAAACTATGCACAAATTTAGGGGGAGCTCTTGCTTATCACATACTTCTCAAAGCGACGATGTTATTCAATCTTATTATCATTTATCGAAGCTTTGATCTATATGTTGCCATCAATTACCAAAAAGGGGGAGATTGAAAGTGCAACTATCCCTAGGTGGTTTTGGTAATTAATAACAACATATAGCTCATTGAGCTAATACTATTCCAAGACTATTATTTCAGGAAAGCTCAATGAATGGCATGGCATGGATGATGAAAGTGGATCCCTCAAAATACTAAGGACAAAGGATTGGCTCAAGCTCAAAAGCTCAAGACTCTTCATTTTACATTTTAGTGATCCAAGATCACATTGAGTCTATAGGAAAAGCCAATACTATCAAGGAGGGATGAGGTGTTGCTTAATGAGCCTCTTGCTTCAATGTGCTTAGTGATATGCTCCAAAACCCTCAACTACTTTCCCACATCCACATATGATGAAAACCCAAAGCCAAAATCGGTCACACCGAAACTTCCTATCCGGTGCCACCGATTCCAAAAGTCATAGCCACTACCACAAACCCTAAGAAAATCGGTCTTACCGATAGGGATCTCGGTCTCACCGAGATGGGGTTGCAATCTCTCTGTTTCCCTTCGTAACGTTTCGGTCTAACCAAAGTGAGCGATCGGTCCCACCGAGATTGCAATGTAAACTCTCTATTTCCTTTTTGTAACATTTCGGTCTCACCGAAAACAGCAAATCGGTCCCACCGAGTTTACCTGACCAACTCTCTGGAAAGCTTATTACTAAATCGGTCTCACCGAGTTTGTGTAATCGGTCTTACCGAGATTACGTTATGCCCTAACCCTAACTGAATCGGTCTCACCGAGATGCATGTCGGTCCCACCGAAAATCACTAACGGTCACTAGGTTTACTAAATCGGTCCAACCGAGTTTAACAATTCGGTCCCACCGAGTTTGGTAAATTGTGTGTAACGGTCAGATTTTGTGTGGAGGCTATATATACCCCTCCACCTCCTCTTCATTCGTGGAGAGAGCCATCAAAACGAACCTACACTTCCAACTTACCATTTCTGAGAGAGAACCACCTACTCATGTGTTGAGGCCAAGATATTCCATTCCTACTCTCAGTGTCAAAACCGGCAGATCTCGGGTAGGGGGTCCCGAACTGTGCGTCTAGGCGGATGGTAACAGGAGACAAGGGACACGATGTTTTTACCCAGGTTCCGGCCCTCTCGATGGAGGTAAAACCCTACTCCTGCTTGATTGATATTGATGATATGGGTAGTACAAGAGTTGATCTACCACGATATCAAGGAGTCTAAACCCTAGAAGCTAGCCTATGGTATGATTGTTGTAATGGTTGTGTGTCCTACGGACTAAAACCCTCCGGTTTATATAGACACCAGAGAGGGCTAGGGTTACACAGAGTCGGTTACAATGGTAGGAGATCTACATATCCGTATTGCCAAGCTTGCCTTCCACGCCAAGGAAAGTCCCATTCGGACACAGGCCGAAGTCTTCAATCTTGTATCTTCATAGTCTTGGAGTCCGACTGACGATGATAGTCAGGCTGTCCGGACACCCCCTAGTCCAGGACTCCCTCAGTAGCCCCCGAACCAGGCTTCAATGACGTCGAGTCCAGCGCATATATAGTCTTCGGCGTTGCAAGGCGGGTTCTCCTTCAAATTCCATGTGTTTGCCGGATAGTGTCTGGCTCTTTTATAAACGTTGCGCTCCTTGACTTCCACGCCCAATAATGGCCTTCTTCCACGCGTCGCACGAATGCGAAAAGCCAGGGTATCTTTTATGTTTTACCCCCTAGATGCGCAAACAATCTGCCTATAAGAGAGGCAAGAATCCAGATCCAAATCACACCATCTTCCTTCCGCGAGTACTCATCGGAGCACTTCTGACCAAGAATTCATTCCATCATGGACCGTCGACGCAGCTCCTCTTCTCGCGCTCCCAGCCCTCTGCCCGGAGATTGGAGGAGATGTTCTGTCCCGCACAACGAGCTGGTGACGCTCCAAGCGGTGGGATACCTTCCTCCGGCCTTTATGGTCCCGGTTCGAGCCGGGCTGGCCACTTACAAAGGTGGGAAGCAAGCAGAGGCCACCCCTAGTCCCAACAAAGGGGAGCGGGTATGCTTCGTCCCCTATTTGATAAGGGGGCTTGGATTTCCTATACATCCGTTCCTCCGCGGGCTTCTGGAGTTCTACGGACTCCAGCTCCATCACCTCACGCCCGCCTCTATTCTGCACATCCCGGGTTTCGTAGCTCTTTGCGAGCTATTCCTGGGCATCGAGCCCCACTTTGTGCTGTGGAAGAGGGTATTCTACCTCGTGCCCCGCTCTCACGAGGGCTCAATATATCAAGTGGGCGGTGCCGAAATATGGAGCATCGCCGGGACCGGATATCCCTCCGGAACCCCTAAGAAGGCGTCCGAAGACTGGCCTTTAGAATGGTTTTATGTAGAAGACGCTCCACTGCCAGACCCTGTTCGGATCGGCCTCCCAGAGTTCAGCAATGCTCCTCTGAAGAAATTCCTGAGTTGGCGCCCGCAGAGCCCTCAGCTGGAGGAAGACAAGAGCGTCCATTATTTGATAGGCCGGATAAGGTTACTGGCCCATTCCGGACTGACCATGATTGGAGTCATGGCCACGTGCATTATGCGGGGGGTGCAACCGCTGCAATACAGGGGCCACCCCATGTGGGATTTCAACGGGGAGAATGATGCCACTCGTCATGGCCGCCAAGGGCCGGGATCGGCCGAAGATCTGGTGAAGATTCTGTCCGGCCTATACAAGGGGGAGAAGGAGGACTTCCTCCAGACGAGCCCATTGAATGGGTTCTCCATGAACAACCCTCGGATCTGGGTAAGCGGATGTTTATTTATCCGACCCACGCTTTCAAAGTTAAGTACCTTACTTTATGGTTTTGACGCAGGATCTGCGCCGGACTGTGGAGAGCATACATAGCCCGGCCACACAGCCCGAGGATCCAGAAAGATCCCTTGATCCGTCCTCCGAAGAGGATCCAGACATAAAGGTGGAGCTAATTGACGGGGTGTTTCACCAGCTCAGCATGGATAATGCTCTAGTCGCCATTACGGGTGACTACCCCGGCCTATCTCCGGCTCCCTAGGTGATTGTGACCGAAGTCCTGACACCATTATTTCGTCCTTGCTCATTTCCGACCACCGTATACAATGGTGTCTCGCAGGAGGTACCTTCAAGGCAGGAAGCCAAACCCGCGGCGGCTGACCCACAGGGGTCAGTCCGGCCCCGCAAGCGGAAGAGGTGTGTGGTGCAAATCGAAACGTCACCGCAACGGTATAGCTCGCGACCATTGTTTAGGACAAAGTTCCTAGGAGGTGTTTGAATGCTCATAATTTTTGCAGGAGAAAGAGTGCTCGCCGGACTGCGGGCGGAGAGGTTGCCAACCAAGCCTCTACCAGCCAGGCTCCAACACCTGGTCTGGAGGGGGAGGCGAGCGCAAGGCGCGAGCCGGATACTCCTCCAACGGAGGACGCCGACAGACTGTCCGCCACCAAGTCTGAGGTGGAGAGCGCCATGAACCATAGGCGTCGCCGGACAGTTTTTCATGACGCGTGCTTCTCCCCTGAGGCGTTGAATGCCTTTAATGCGGGGGACGCGCACCTCCGTGCTGCTCAAGATGGTTTGACCAGAGCCACGGAGCAGTATGTAAAAGACATACGGGTAAGACATTTTAATAGTTGTATATGCCAGTAGCCCCCGAGACTTAAAGTAGTTAGAGTAACTGATTTAAGGATCATTTGATATGCAAGATCTTACAGAGAAGAATACCCAATTGTCCCAGGAGCTACAAGAGTGCAAGGCCCAACTTGAGGCCGCACTCGCTGCCGCAGGAGGAAACACAGAGACCCCTCCTGGTAACACATTATTTCAAAAAGATAAGCGGTGTGCGGCATACGCGTAAGTCTGACAATGATATTGCAGATGTTGTCGGACTGGATCCGGACAAGCAACAACTACTGCGCCAGCTGAAGGCCGGCGAGAGGGTGCTGACGAAGGTCCAGAAGGAAAGGAACAAACTCCAGGATGCCCACGCCCAGCTTGGAGAGGAGCTAAAAGGTGTTCGGGCCGAGCTGTCTGGCTCCGTGAAGGAGAATCAGCGGCTTCGTCGCGGCATCTATAGTAAGTGCTTGACCGAACTCCTTTGAAAAGAAGAGTTCGGCGAGGAAGTCAATTGACAGAAATATGTCTGTAGGTGTGCTCACAGGTTGCCCTGCGGAGGAGATGCCTGTATCAACGGGTGATCAACTTCCCGAGCTGGTGCAACTGCTCGAACGAGTTCGGCAGGCGATGAGCGGCGTCGTCCAGGCTTTATGGCCATCCCTCTCCCTACCCGAGGGCCTTGGAGAGCTTGCGGAGAAGCTTCAGGGAGCGCGGCAGCGCTTCCGTTTATGGAAGATATCGGCCTGCCGCCAAGGTGCCAGGGAGGCCTGGGCCATGGTGAAGATGAGGTACAAGAAGGCGGATCCCAACCACATTGCCGAGGTCGGACCTGTGGGGCCCGATGGGAAGGAGATCCCTGTGAGTTTAGTGTACGGCCAAGTAGAGTTGGCCGCTAAATATTCCCAACGGGACTGTAAATTAGACAGCCTGTTAGACAGGATTGAGGAGGAATACAGTCAGTCGATTTGACAATGTATTTCAAAATGACATGTAAAATGCCTTCTAGCCGGATTGTAGATCGTTTGTCTTTGCCGACCTTTTCGCTTCAACCTCGGGACCCTAGAGTCCGGAGTGTGTCTGAATACCTTCTCGGTTAAGAAACAACCGGGGCATGCATGGAGACCAGGCGTAGGGGTCATTAGTGCTTTATCAGACAAGTGCCCAACTAGTTATGTTATATTACATGGTTAGTAAGAAACATCTTCCAGGGAGAATAGTTCCGTTAAGGGTTCCTTTCCCTGGGAGGCATGCCCTAAAGTGCATGTTCGGACTGCGAAAAGAGCAGGAAAACATCTGGGGGCAGATAAATAAATAGGTAAAAAATCATCTTTCAAGTCACTGACCGAATATTCCCTTAAGAACGCTAGCTTTCGGCTTCACCCAGTCTGAGGTACACATCCGGCTGACCCGGTAGTAACAATCGCAGAGGTGCTCCCTTTACCTCCTAGCCGAACAATCGGGAACGTAGGGGTAATCACAGGAGCCAGGCAACCCAGCTTGGCCAAAACTTAAGTCATATCGATGCATATAATGGTGAATAAAAGGTACATGTGGAAGTTTTGACACATGTGCTGGGCATGAAGCCCTTATAAGTAAGCTTCTGGTAAAGAAGCCCCCAGGTATAATGAGTGCGGATAGCACATCAAGTGTGTGCGAACAATGCGCAAGTAGGCCTTTAAGGGCTTTTATGAAAAGGGTGAGAGAAAAAAGAGAAATGAAAGACAGCTGAAGTGTAAAAATTTGGACGGGGGAAGGAGACGAACTCTTAGTCCGGCGCTAGGCGTAGAATCTTCGGAGGCGGGCTGCATTCCATGGGTTCGGCTCGAGTCGGTTGTCCAACGCATTTCGCAGACGGTACGCTCCGCCGGTCAGGACTTGATCGATAATGAAGGGGCCCTCCCATTTGGGCTTGAGCTTGTCCTTTTTCTTGTCCGGCAGGCGTAGAACTAGTTCGCCAACATTGTAAGTCTTAGCCCATACTTCTCTGCTTTGATATCTTTGAGCCTGCTGCTGATAGAATGCGGAACGAGCCTTGGCGACGTCGCGTTCTTCCTCCAATGCGTCCAAGCTGTCCTGCCGATCCAGCTCGGCTTCTCTTTCTTCGTACATGCGCACTCGAGGTGAGTCATGAATGATGTCGCAGGGCAAAACTGCCTCTGCGCCGTATACCATAAAAATGGTGTGAATCCGGTAGTACGGTTGGGCGTTGTCTGCAGCCCCCAGAGTACGGAGTCGAGCTCCTCTACCCAGTGCGTGTCAGATTCCATAAGGGACCCCACTAGTCTAGGTTTGATGCCGCTCATTATTAGACCATTTGCTCGTTCCACTTGACCGTTGGTTTGAGGATGATAGACTGAAGCGTAATCGAGCTTAATGCCCATATTTTTGCACCATAATTTAACCTCGTCGGCCGTGAAGTTCATGCCGTTATCGGTAATGATGCTATGGGGGACACCATAACGGAGTACTACCCCGGATATGAAGTCTATCACTGGTCCGGACTTTGCCGTTTTAACTGTCTTGGCCTCTATCCATTTGGTGAATTTGTCCACCATGACCAATAGGTACCTTTGCTTGTGGGTTCCCCCTTTAAGGGGTCCAACCATGTCAAGCCCCCAGACCGCGAACGTCCAGGTAATGGGTATAGTTTTGAGGGCGGTGGGTGGCATATGGCTCTGATTAGCAAAGAGCTGACAACCGACGCATCTTTGGACTAAGTCCTGAGCATCTGCCCGGGCCGTCGGCCAATAAAATCCTGTACGGAATGCCTTGCCTACCAGGGCCCGGGCTGCGGCGTGGTGTCCGCCTAGTCCGGCATGAATTTCAGCCAGAAGGTTTCGCCCTTCCTCTTCGGAGATACACCTTTGAAGGACTCCGGTTGTGCTTTTCTTGTAAAGTTCCCCCTCATGGACCTTGTAGGCTTTAGACCGCCGAACTATGCAGCGAGCCTCGTTTTGGTCTTCGGGAAGCTCCTGCCTAATCAGGTAGGCTAGGAATGGTTCTGTCCACGGGGCAATTACTGCCATTATTTCGTGGGCTGAAGGCGTTATTTCATCGGCTGAGTCGCCGATTATGTCAGATTGTTCTGTGTTGGGTGGTGCAGCTGCTTCCGGGTTGTTATTTCCGGACTCCTCTTCCCATAGTACGGATGGCTTAAAGAGTCGTTCCAGGAAGATGTTAGGAGGGACAACGTCGCGTTTCGTGCCGATGCGTGCCAATACGTCGGCTGCTTGGTTATTATCCCGGGCTACGTGGTGGAATTCAAGTCCTTCGAACCGGGCTGACATTTTTAGGACAGCGTTTCGATAGGCTTCCATTTTCGGATCCTTGGAGTCAAAGTCTTCGTTTACTTGGGATATTGCAAGGTTTGAATCCCCGCGCACCTCTAGGTGTTGAATGCCCATGGAGATTGCCATCCGGAGGCCATGTAGGAGGGCCTCGTATTCGGCTGCATTGTTGGAGTCCATGTACATTATCTGAAGTACGTATTGGACTGTGTCCCCGATTGGGGACGTCAATACGACGCCAGCCCCCAAGCCGGCCAACATTTTGGAGCCGTCGGAGTGCATAATCCAATTGGAGTATGCGCCGTATTCTTTAGGGAGTTCGGCTTCAGTCCATTCAGCGACAAAGTCAGCCAGGACTTGCGACTTTATAGCTCGCCTAGGTTTGTAAGTTATATCAAATGGTAGTAGCTCGACGACCCATTTTGCAATCCTGCCCGTCGCGTCGCGGTTGTTTATAATGTCGTTGAGGGGTACTTCGGAGGCCACTGTTATCGAACACTCTTGAAAGTAGTGTCGGAGCTTCCGGGATGCCATGAACACTGCGTATGCTATATTTTGATAGTGCGGGTAACGGGACTTGCAGGGAGTTAAGACAGTGGATACGTAGTACACTGGTTTTTGAAGAGGGAATTTATGCCCTTCTGTTTCTCGTTCGACGACGAGTACCGCGCTCACAACTTGATGTGTTGCCGCGATGTATAAGAACATTGGTTCGCCCGGGTTAGGCGCGGCCAGGACCGGATTTGTTGCCAATATGGCTTTTATTTCTTCGAGTCCGGCAGTGGCCGCATCCGTCCACTCGAAGTGTTCGGTGCGCCTAAGGAGGCGATAGAGGGGCAATGCCTTTTCTCCCAAATGGGAGATAAAGCGGCTTAGAGACGCCATGCATCCGGTCAATTTTTGTATTTGTTTGAGGTCTTTTGGAATATCTAGCTGTGACAGAGCTCGGATCTTGGCTGGGTTTGCTTCAATTCCTCTACCGGATACAATGAAGCCCAGGAGCTTTCCGGCTGGTACACTGAAAACACATTTTTCCGATTCAGCTTGATGTCATATGCTCGGAGGTTGTCGAATGTGAGCCTCAAATCGTCTACTAGAGTCTCGACGTGCTTGGTTTTGACGACTACGTCGTCTACGTATGCTTCTACTGTTTTGCCGATCTGGGTAGCCAGACATGTCTGAATCATGCGCTGATATGTTGCGCCAGCGTTTTTGAGTCCGAAGGGCATCGTGTCGAAGCAGAATGGTCCATATGGAGTAATGAATGACATTGCGGCTTGGTCCGCTTCTGCCATCTTGATTTGATTTTAGCCGGAGTATGCGTCAAGGAAGCACAATGAATCGTGCCCTGCAGTAGAATCGATTATTTGGTCGATGCGGGAAAGGGGGAAGGGATCCTTTGGGCAGGCCTTGTTGAGGTCTTTAAAATCGACGCATAGGCGCCAGGATTTGTCCTTCTTTGGTACCATTACCAGGTTTGCTAGCCAGTCCGGATGTTTGATGTCTCTGATGAATCCAGCTTCCAGTAGTTTGGCTAGCTCTTCTCCCATTGCCTGTCTTTTGGGTTCGGAAAATCGCCGAAGAGCCTGTTTGATTGGCTTGAATCCTTTTAGGATGTTTAGGCTGTGTTCTGCCAATCTGCGTGGGATTCCTGGCATATCTGAAGGGTGCTAGGCAAAGATGTCCCAATTTTCCCGAAGGAATTCTCGCAGTGCGGCATCTACATCAGGGTTCAACTGTGCCCCGATGGAGGCCGTCTTTGCTGGGCCCGTTGGATGGACCAGGAATTTGACTATTTCCTCCACTGGTTTAAAGGAGGTGGACTTGGATCTCTTATCGAGTATCACATCATCCCTATTCGCCGTAGAGCGCAGCGCAGTGAGTTCTTCTGCCGCTAGGGCTTCGGATAGTGCCTCCAGGGCTAATGCGGCTGTCTTGTTTTCGGCGCGGAGTGCTATGTCCGGATCACTAGCGAGAGTGATTATTCTGCCGGGCCCAGGCATCTTAAGCTTCATGTACCCGTAATGGGGTATGGCTTGAAAAATTGTGAATGCCTCTCGTCCTAATATAGCGTGACATCCGCTGCTGAACGGGGCCACTTGGAACGTGACCTCTTCGGACCTGTAATTGTCCGGCGAGCCGAACACCACATCAAGTGTGATTTTTCCTGTGCAGCGCGCTTCCCGGCTAGGGATTATTCCTCTAAAGGTTGTGCTGCTTCGCTCAATGCGGCTCCAGTCTATTTCCATTTTTTGAAGAGTTTCCTCATAGATGAGGTTTAGTCCGCTGCCGCCATCCATAAGTACCTTGGTAAGACGAAAGTCGTCCACTATTGGACTGAGGACCAATGCGGCTGGTGCTCGGGCTGTTCGGAATTTAGGTTCATCGTTGGCGTTGAAGGTGATGGCCGTGTCGCTACATGGATTTGTTGTTGCTACTTGGTAGACTTCGGCGAGGCTGCGGATTGTTCGTTTTCGCACATTCTTTGATGCGAAAGTCTCGAAGACTGTTGACACCGTACTGGTACGGCTGGAGTGGTTTTCCAAGGCTAGAAGCTCCTCGCCACTTTTGGCCACCTGCCGCAATATTCAACATGCTCGAAGGCTATGTGTTGGGGTGGCGCCTTCTGTACTGTGAATTTTACAAGGTCCGCTGAGCCATCCATCCAGTACGGTTCCTTGCCCTTTATGGGGTTTTTGCTTTTTGGTTTTTGTACCTGGTGTCTGAGTGTGCTGCACCCTTTAGTTTCAGTTTTCCGGAAACTCTCCATCGCACAGTACTTTCGTACTATGGACGCCAGGTCGGCGAAGCGTGTAATTTCACGGCGACTGACGGCGTTCAAGATTCCCTCGTCCGTGCAATTATTGCAGAAAATTGAAATTTAGTTTTCCTCTCGGGAGTCCTTTATCCTGTCCATAACCAGGAGGAATCTAGCCCAATAATGATGTACTGTTTCAGCGGGCTCTTGCCGGATTTGAGATAGATCGCATATGTCTGGGTGGGTGGGTGGAATTAAGTCCGGAGTCCTACCCATCTCGAGGCTCAAGGGCCGAGAAGTTCCCGAATTTGGAAGCTTGGATCGTTGGACGTTGTCCAACGAGTCCGGTCCGATGCCTGACTTTAGGTTCAGTGCTTGATCGAAGTCCGTCCCCCCGCGGGAATCAGGCATGGAGGGTTCGGAAGCCCGGACATGACTAGTTTTCAATATAGGAGAAGAGTCGTCGCGTTGTTCCTCTACCACCGCAACATGGTGGGTAACCTGGGGAGAGTTAATCTCTCTCAGATCAGTTTTAAGCCCAATCTGATTGTAGTCTGTAGCGACTCCCATGGCGGCGATGCGATCCAAGAGTTCGTTTACGGACGAGAGCTCTGTTGGATCCAGCTGCTCGGCGAATTCCGAGTTGATGTGAAGATTGCTTTTGATGACCCGAGAGGTCATCGTCGAAGCGGTGGCCGAACAGGCGGTCATGAGAAAACCACCCAGCCGGATAGTTTGGCCGGCGGCCAAGGCTCCTTTGGCGAAGATACCGTCTTTGAAGACGGGAGGAGGCATCCTTCCTATCGGTGACGGCACAGAGGAACTCTCAATGAAAGCACGAATGTCGGTGTCAAAACCGGCGGATCTCGGGTAGGGGGTCCCGAACTGTGCGTCTAGGCGGATGGTAACAGGAGACAAGGGACACGATGTTTTTACCCAGGTTCGGGCCCTCTCGATGGAGGTAAAACCCTACTCCTGCTTGATTGATATTGATGATATGGGTAGTACAAGAGTGGATCTACCACGAGATTAAGGAGGCTAAACCCTAGAAGCTAGCCTATGGTATGATTGTTGTAATGGTTGTGTGTCCTATGGACTAAAACCCTCCGGTTTATATAGACACCGGAGAGGGCTAGGGTTACACAGAGTCGGTTACAATGGTAGGAGATCTACATATCCGTATCGCCAAGCTTGCCTTCCACGCCAAGGAAAGTCCTATCCGGACACGGGCCGAAGTCTTCAATCTTGTATCTTCATAGTCTTGGAGTCCGGCTGACGATGATAGTCCGGCTGTCCGGACACCCCCTAGTCCAGGACTCCCTCACCTACCATATGAATCTTGATCTCTAGCCTTCCCCAAGTTGCTTTCCACTCAAATCTTCTTTCCACCAGATCCAAACCCATTGAGAGAGAGTTGAGTGTTGGGGAGACTATCATTTGAAGCACAAGAGCAAAGAGTTCATCATCAACACACTATTTGTTACTTCTTGGAGAGTGGTGTCTCCTAGATTGGCTAGGTGTCACTTGGGAGCCTCCGACAAGATTGTGGAGTTGAACCAAGCAGTTTGTAAGGGCAAGGAGATCGCCTACTTCGTGAAGATCTACCGCTAGTGAGGCAAGTCCTTCGTAGGTGACGGCCATGGTGGGATAGACAAGGTTGCTTCTTCGTGGACCCTTCTTGGGTGGAGCCCTCCGTGGACACGCACAGCCATTACCCTTCGTGGGTTGAAGTCTCCATCAACGTGGATGTACGATAGCACCACCTATCGGAACCACGCCAAAAACATCCGTGTCTCCAATTGCGTTTGAATCCTCCAAACCCTTCCCTTTACTTTCTTGCAAGTTGCATGCTTTAATTTCCGCTGCCTATATACTCTTTGCATGCTTTCTTGAATTGTGTGATGAATGCTTGACTTGTCCTAAAGTAGCTAAAATCTGCCAAATTCTAAAATTGGGAAAAGGTTAAGTTTTTATTGGTCAAGTAGTCTAATCACCCCCCTCTAGACATACTTCAAGGTCCTACAGTTTGTGAGCTCTGTGATGGAGATGGTGCTGTGTCAACAGGAACTGGGTTACTATCGGCTGGGGATGTGGTTAGATTGGGTGAAGCTGGTTCTCTGTCCATCGCAGTAGGGGTACAATCTGCGAGAGTTTGGGTTATGTGTGGTTGCGCTGGTTTTTGTGCATGTACAACCGGGGTGCTATCTCCACCAAGAGGTAGCACTGTTTTATTTGAAGACCGTGTTTTTATTCCGCTAGATACTGGCATCACCCGCTCCAATTCAAATGGCTGATAAACAAGAAACATAATTGAATGTACATACATTGTATGAGAGACAGATGCAATAGATAGTGTGGAAAAAAGAGAGCACGAAATAGTTGACATGTATATTGTTTAACTAAAACGGATAGCATGACATAATTTCACATATATGATGTCTATCTAAACTGGATAGCATAGCATAACATAATTCAAAGATATGATGAATAACTAAACATGATCGCATGACATAATTCACCTACATGTTATCTAAGTAATCAGGATCGCATCATTTAATTCACATATGTGATTTATATGCTAAACAGAGGGCATTCGATATGATGTCTGAACTAAGAACACGATGTTGAATATTGTGTATATGATGTCTAAACTATGCAATGCAAGACACCGTATGCATGATATGAGCAGTATAACTGTGCCAAGTAAGAGCATACACCTCAGTGGGGAAATAGGACTGGTCATCTGTCTCTGAATCCATCTCTGAGGAGCTGTCGGGACCCAACAGGAAATCTGCTTCGACAGGTAGCACTGTCTGCTCTGAAGGCCTTGTTTTCACTCCAGATTTTTCCATCTCCCACCCAAATGGCTGATTCACAGGAAGAGTAGTTTAATGTACAAACATTGTCGACAAATGGAAATGTAATAATGAAAAGGATGGGCAAGATATCATTCAAATATATGATGCCTGGTTAAACAGGATGGCATTGCACATTTCACATATATTATGGCTGGCTAAAAGACATGAGACTGCATAATTCCCATATATGATATAGAAACTAAATAGGTGGCATTACAGAACATGTCTAAACTAAGCAGATGACATATATGATGTCAAAAGTAGGCACAGCAAGGCAACATATGCATGATATGACTAACATCATCATGCCAAGGTAGAGCAAACACCTTGGGGGGTAAATAGGAGTGGTCAGCGGCGTCTAAATCCGCCTCAGAACAGATATCTTCCTCTGGATTACAATCTGGAGAGAGGTGGGGAGGGTTTGCCATTGAACCCACCATGGAGCGATGTCTGCATGACATTGTATTACGGCGCAAAACTCTTCTCTTTTTCTCTACATGTTCAGCATGACTGTGTACAATATCTTACATGCATACGAAAAAAATATGGTGATTATGTAAGGAGAGCATGCAGAAATTTAGAGTGATGGTAACAACCAGTGGATGGATCCAAAAATAATGATAGCAGGCTGATGATTGCTTTAAATTAATAAAAAGACATATGATGATTGCTTTACTATTTGTTTCCCACCGAAGATGAACAACATAGGCATACCCTAGGTGAACCAGATATTAGACAAACATACTATTTATTGCTGCCTCAATATGTGCCCCACAACTAATTTAGAACTCAAGTTTGAACATGAATTTGGACCTGACTTGGGAGTCCAAGAGCTGAACAGGACAATAAAGTAGCAGGTGAGTTTAAGCAATGCATAACATAAGTAGAAACAAAAGAGTGCGACCTCTCTTGTGGACCCGTGTACTCCTCAGGTTCATCTGCTGAGTCGATGATGGTGATGCCGTTGCGGTGGGTGCCGGCGGCAGGGAAGGAGATCTGAGGCGGCGAAAGACGGTCAGGAGTCGTGATGTCTGGTTTGGTGGATGCTTCTGTCGATGGATCAGCTCAGATGAGGTGCACGACGTCGCGGCAGGAGCAAACCACACGAAGTTACCTTCGACACATACCTGTAACTGAAGTAATTCTTTAAGGGATCATTTGGCTTGCATGATTCTTAAAACACAGGGATAGGAAAAACACCGGAATAGGATAGGAAAATGCACATGGTAAATAGAGCATTTGTAAACACAGGATTTCTGTCAACTTGGGTGTTTGGTTTACAGGAATTGGAAGAGCAGAGGAATGCAAAGAAACATGGCCAAAATAAAGAGAAACCATATGAAAGCGTGCACAGTTAGAATGTTATTCTGGCACTAATGCACTTGGTCTTGTTTTCATGCATAGGATTTTGAAAAGTAGGTGCAGGTGGATGTTTTGCTTCATTCCTTTCAACAAAATGCATGAATAATTGAATAGTAGAGTGCCATTGGAAAATTCCCTATTGCTATGTTTTCCGTTGAACCAAAATAGCCCTAATGGATCGATATGAATGTATAGTAATAAGTGATGCAACAAGTGTACAACCTCTTTGCCCTAGCCGTGTCGACCTCAGCATCATTGGGTTGGTCGCTGAAGCAGTTGAGGCAGAGGTGGCTGTCGGAGGTGTGGAGGAAGATCTGAGGACTCTGTAGACGGCGTGCAGGGCACTGCTCTGTTGTGATGGATCGTTTTGTCGTTGGAGCAGCTCCGGTGAGCCGTAAGATGTCAAGGCTAAAGCATCACAAGACAGACATCGTCAATCTCAAGTGGGATTCTAATAGCATCTCCAATAGATGATGTAAAATGGATGTAAAATTAACATCACCAAAAACCACCTGACTAAAACATATGAGGTAAAAACTGTTGACTCTGAACTTAACTGTCGAAACTGAAATTTACTGTGGAATCTGAATGCTACTGTCAAAACTGAACGCAATTGTAGCAGAGAGGCACTTGACATGTAGTTTAGGGAGGGCCTGCAGTTCATCTTCAACCTGCACCCCCTGAGCCGCGTGCCACCACCGGCCGAACCGCCGGCCCCAGCACCGCCTTGCCGCCCCGAAACCACTCGCCACCACCGCCCCGGCCAGCCCTCTAGGCCCCGCCCCCCTTCCTGAACCCTAAGATAGATAGTGGGGTACCTTTCCGGCGAGCCACCATCCCCGCTGCGGGTGGTTCTTCCTTAACTCCCGCGAGCCCCCCCAACCCCTGAAAATCGACTGACCCAAAAGTTGATTCAGTCGACTGAAATGTGGCTTAATCGGAGCAGAGCAGTAGCACGAGCGAGGGGGAGAGCAGCAGCAGCAGCTGGGCGAGTGAGCGATCGAGCGAGAGCCGGAGCAGCAACGCGAGCGAGTGAGCGAGAGCCGGAGCAGCAGCAGCAGCAGATCCGGCTGGTATGGACACCGCCACCGAAGGGGCCTCGCACTGGGGGAGAGCCGCCGTGGAGATGTCGCCCGCGGAGCCGGCTTCAAGGTAGCCGCTCCATGGGGGTGCGGGATGGTGCACCGTCAGCGCCCGGAGGTCGAGTTAAGGAGAAGGTGTGATGCGATGAGTGTACAACCTCTTTGGTGGCGCCGAGTAGGCCTCGGCTTCATCCGAGGAGTCAGTGAGGATGTTGCGGTTCCGGTGGAGCAGGTTAAGGCGGTGCTGTGGGGATGGAGCAGCCGTGGTAGACGAGGAGATCGTCGAAGCAGCTCCTTGGAGGTGGAGGACGGGGTGGCTAAACCGGCGGGACAGCGAGATGGGCGACAGATCCTCATCCGGGGAGGTGGACGAGGGACGTCGAGCTGTTGCGGTGGACGATGTTGTCAGGGAAGAGGCTCCGGCTGGGCAGCGGTGACATGGCGGACGGAGGAGGGTGGGGTTTCGCGGCTGGAGCGGAGAGGTTATGGCGGACTGGGATTTTGAATGGCGAAAAGGGGGCGATGGGAGGGGGTGAAGCATGACTCAGGGACGCGCTTGTCCAAAATATAGGGTGTGTTACAAAAGTACCCCCCACCGATTTGAACTAGCGGCCCTTTCGGCTCAGGGTTAGAAGGGGGATTTTGTGTGTCGGGATTTGGCAGCTGGAGGGAGTTTTCGCGCGCGTTGTAATTTCGGAATAGCAAGGCGCGGGTTATGAAGGCGCCAGTTTTGGGAGCACGATATCTGAATTTTCTGGATATAACAAGATGCGGGTTGAATTTTATGGACAAGCCTAACGAGTAGTAATATTGTACTTGTACATACCAAATCAATTCGCACTTCCCTCAACCAAAAAGAAAATGAAAAAAGTAAAACTATTCACACCACACAAAGAGAGAGTCTTGCCCTGTTTTACTATACAAATGCTATTCAAAGCTACTCCCTCCTTCCATCTATATAGGGCCTAATGTGTTTTTCGATGCTAAGTTTGACCAAATATTAGAGCAATGATATATGACATGCAACTTACACAAAGCACACCGTTAACTTCGTCTGTGAAAGGTTCTTTCAATGATATAATTTTCACATTGTGCATGTCATGTACTATTAATCTTGTCAATAGTCAAAGGCGGTCTTAAAAATCTCATTACGCCCTATATAGATGGAAGGAGAGAGTATGAATCCATGTTATGTCCGATTAAATTTTTTCGCTTGCTGTATAATGCATGTAACCTACTCATACCAACATTTTAGTGCATTCCAAATGTCTATACTACCTCTGCAATTTGAACTAAATTTGAATTTGTTTCTCTATTTCAATAAGAATCTACAATCATGATTGTTGCCAACTTCAACCATCATTCGTGTATTACCTTAATAACACACCACATGATTACTATAGAGATAGATATGAACTATGTGTACTACATGAACTCGAATTCTATTTTTTGAATACACTTGATGTTGATTCCAAATAATAGTACATTTGATGTACTAACTATATATTCATAATTTAAACCATGTTCCATACGTACACCGTGTTTATCACACAAAGTATAGTGCCCGCCCCCTACATTATGACAAGTATTTAGACCTGAGTTGCAAAAGCCACACATTAGCCCTAATTATAATCAATGTTCTACATTATCATATCTTCTTCAAGTATCCGTATCCACTTTTTTGTAATGAATTATGATCTTTGTTCGTCTTTTACACCTTCACGATCCTCTTATATTTGTAGCTAGCTAGCGCTAACTTTCTATCATGCATGCACACGCCCGCCCCCCTCACACACCCTTAGCATCCCCTCCATTGCGCATGTTCATTATTTCTCTTTAGGTCGTCCACCAGCGGTGTGTGTAGGCCCCCGGCTCCTTCTTTCTGGCACACACCGGTCGATATACCTCTCTAGCCAAGTGTGCCTACAACAGACACATATATACTTCCCCTCTTCTCTTCTCACCGTCCATGCCCCCATATGTCCAATACGATTCCACGCAGGTGCACACTCCTGCCCCTCTTTTCATTAATCACATGCTCGCACACTCCTCCCCCCTCG
The DNA here is from genome assembly GCF_018294505.1 of Triticum aestivum. Lineage (NCBI taxonomy): Eukaryota > Viridiplantae > Streptophyta > Magnoliopsida > Poales > Poaceae > Triticum > Triticum aestivum. The sequence continues at coordinate 623,664,327 of NC_057813.1, forward strand.
ACATGGTAGGCCTCTTGCACCACCTCATAGCCACACCCTCTCCCCCTGCCTGCCTCTCCTGACCTTATTTGCTTCTAACACATGCAGGCGTGTATATGAACTGATCTCCCTACATATAGCCAGGTCGACTATAATTCGTTTTCACCAAGCACCGATACACTTACCTCGCTAGTTATGTCTCTCCTTTTCTCGGACACTCGACGATTGATCTTCCTATGTAGTTACGCATGCTTACCACAACCATATCTTCTCCCCTCATCATCCTTGAATACCTCCCGGCCCATCTCTCACACGCACATGCATAGACAGACAGACATCCCCCGCCCTCTCTTATTGATATTGCACTCATACCCTCCGTTTGTCCAGCAGGCCTCTCCCACCATTTGTGAGACGCCACTCCACCACCAACCATCCGACGCTCTACCTTTGTCTTTTTCCCAACCTTATTCCTCTGCTACACATATCCATGGATGTCGATCGATCTCCCTCAATACATAGCTATTTCTCTCTCCTTCCCCACACATATTCTAGTCGGCCGGTCTCTACCCACCCCCCCACACACACACACAAAAACACAAACACCGATAGTCGAACATTGTAGGTAGGTATCCATGCCACGGAGAAGAACTGCACCTCTGCCCTCTCAAATTCCAATAGGCCAGCCACCCTGTATCTTTGACGTGGGCAAACACAAATTCGATGGAACTCTTTATCGATCGCGCAGCCACACACTTCATCCCTGTTTTCAATTCAATCGATATCTCACGTCCATGACTCCGTTTCACACACATTGCATATGTTACATTTTTTTGATTGAGATATCATCAACACATTGCCTCTGTTTCGCACAAACCATCTCTCTAACACCCACTGTCGGAGTAAATGACTACGGGTAGCCTAATCGGGCCCCTTAGGCCATTTGAAAAAAACAACAGGCCGACCAAGCCTTGAAGCACCCAAGACGCGGGGCCGCCTTCCTCCGGCCGGCTATCTCACTGGCCGGCTACCGGGGGGCGGCCCGGCCCTAAACTCTCTTGGGGGACGCCACGATAGGGCCGAATCCAAGAGAGCCGGCCACGGAAAGACCGGCTCCGAGAAGACGGCCCAAGAGAACCGACTCCAAGAGGCCGGCCCCAGGCAGGCGGCTAGGGGTCGTGCCCTAAAAGTCTGCACCCCTCATAATGATGATGGGACGGGGCGTGGCAACAGTGGACCCTGCCACCCCCGAATCCCGGAGCTCGCATGGCTACAGTGCACCATACGGGACAGCCATCACCCGTCCGGTGTGGCACTGTTGCCATGATGGTCCTGACGCCATCCACGACGGGCTGCCAGTACGGCCCGTAGGCGGCGGGCCCCTTCGATCAGAGAGACGCCTGAAGGCGGCCTAGCCTCCCCCAGCCGGCCTGAGGCATGGCCGGCTTCCTATAGCCGGCTTGCCCCCTTCCTCGGGGCGTGCGCACCATTAAGGAGACAAGACGAGGTAAGGCTACAGTGAGAGTCCGCAAGGCGGCGGTACTGTAGCCATGCTTACCTCGACAAAGCCCTCGTCATCAGAGGCGAGGCAACAGTAACCAGCCCCCGACAAGACCCCCAAGCGGTGGGGCCGGCCTGTCGACCAATGAGCCGGCAGCCGGCGGGACCCACCAGTCGGTGGGCCCAGCAGCCGGCGGAGAAGCCGGCAGCCATAGACACTGACGGCTAGGGCCCGCGCCCAGCCGGATTACCATTGTACCCCCGGGGGTAGGCCTATATAAATCCCTCGGGACACCCATGCAAAGGGTTGAGCTCATAGAGTTTTAGACACCACTATAGGGAGAGGAGAGAGCTAGCCTTGCCCTTCTTCCTCCTTCCACCGAACAGCTCAAGGAGCCTCTTGTAGCTTCTTGTTGATCTAATGATCATGCGGAGACCCCGCAGAACAGGAGTAGGGGTATTATCTCCACGGAGAGCCCCCAACCTGGGTAAGATCCACCGGCGTGCATGTCTTCGCCTCATCCCGTTTCCAGGCACCGGCAATGTCTTACTGACTCCCACAGAGATAAGCCATCCGTTGGCATATGTTACACCTACCACCCGACATTTGGCGCCCACCATGGGGCCAGGTGCACCGTCGTCTGGAGACCTGCTCTGGACGGGAACCCTTTTCCTCCCCAGCGAGCGTAGCCAGCCCGAGATGCCCGATGGCACTTGCCCTGACGCGCTACAAAGCGTCGATGATGCCTGCGCAGTGAGCTGCCTCGCCGATCTTTTTGGCGAGACTCGCATCTCCGATGAGCCCGCATCCGACGCGGGCACAGGCTGCCCCGAGGGCCGCCTCGCCAGCCTCCTTGACCAACTCCGCGTCTCCAGCGAGCCTACCGCGGACTTGGAGTCGGTTGGCTCCACCGACCCGATGCTTGTCGACTCCGACACGGCATCGCTGACACCTTCCACACCAACGTGATCATCTTCGACGACCCTCTTCCTCGAGCCGACAGTGGCGGCAGCACCGTCACCGAGGTGTTAGTCATCAGCCACGGCGTCCCCTCCGACGAAAACGCCCGCGACGCCCTACAGGCAACGCTGCATGACCTGTCCGCCCCCATCCCGGCGGACGCTAACACCGAGGCACTGGAGGCGCGCCGCCTTGCTCTCCTTACGGAGGGCCAGAGGATAGCCACCATGAGGCGCCTCACTGAGGCCCACCAGTGCGAAGTCGACCGCGCCGCCTTCGGCACGCCGCCTCCAGAAGGGCCAAGCCGAGTCGGCATCGTTAAGAAACGCGACACGGCCATCGCCAGCATGCTGGGAGTGGACTGTCCAGTCTATGCCACGCCCCTCGAGAATCTATGCGCCGCCCAGTCGATCGTGGAAGAGCTAAATGGACTGGGGGCCGACGAGCTCCCCTACATGACTAGATGCATCCAGCAGCTAATCGACGCGGCCGCAGAGCGGCACAAAGCCGGCGTCCGGGCTGGGAGCCCCCCTCGCCGAGAGCACGGTGCGACGTCGCGCACGCCGACTGCGGGCGGCGTCCGTGCGAGACAAGAGAAGGAGCCGGCTGCTAGCCGCAACCAGACTCGAATCACCATCGAGCGCGACGCTGACGGCCGCCCTCGAGGTGTGGAACGACGGGGCGACCCGCCGCCGCCTCTGCCTCGTGGGATGAGATATCCCACCCTGCCGCCTATTGAGCATCCGACTCTCAGCGGCCGACTTGGTCGCCGCGAGGGAGTCCGCGAGAATGATGCCCGCCATCGGATCGACCGCCTTACACGATCCCTGGCCCTGGAAGAAGAAGATGATGTCGGCCCGCCTTGCTTCGGCCCCCTCATCCGCGACGAGCCCTTCCCCAAAGGGTTCTCGCTCCCGAGAGACATGCCCAAGTACAACGGCTCCGTGAAGCCGGAAGATTGGTTGATCGACTACTCCACTGCAGTCCACATAGCAAACGGCAATAGCCGCGTTGCCATGAAATATGTCCCCCTGATGCTCCAAGGCACGACGCGCACCTGGCTCAACAGCCTCAAGCCTTACAGCATCAACAGCTGACTGGACTTCACGGAAGTCTTCATACGCAACTTCACCAGCACCTACAAATGGGCCCCAAGCCTCGACAGCTCTCCTTGTGTATACAAGGGCCCAATGAATCAACCCGCGACTACCTCACGCATTGGGCCGAGCTCCGCAACTCCTGCGAAGGGGTGCACGAGGTTCAAGCCATAGAATACTTCACCGCCGAGTGCAGGGAGGGCACCCTCCTCAAGCACCGACTCCTCTGCAACGAGCTGGTTACCCTCGACGAGCTACTGATCATAGCAGACAAGTACGCCACGACCGACTCCTCGATGAAGAGTGAGCTCCGGGTAGACGCCTCTAGAAAAGTGCTGGCGCCGGCTCCCAAGACACCGGCTGGAGAATCGAGCCGATGCCCGTACCAGAACGATCACAAGTGCAAGGCCCCTATGCCGACTTCCACAAGCCGGCAAATGGCCACAGTCGAAGACGAGCAACCTGAGGGGCGGCCGGCGCCCAAGAAGCAGAAGGGCGGCAGGCCGGCTTGGCAGCCGGCTTTCTCCTACGAGCAAACCCTCGATGCCCCCTGCAAGTTCCACAGCGGCACGAAGCCGTCCAACCACACAACTCGGAAGTGTCACTGGCTCACACGAATCTCCAAGGGCGAGGGGCTGTTACCGCCTCCGCCAGCAGGGCAGCCGCCTCCTGGCCCACAGCAGCCGGCTGCTCGGCCTGCGGTCGGAGCTATCCAAGACGAGTTCCCCGATGAACATGCCGCCTACGTCGTCTTTACAAGACAGACAGAAGATCGGCGCAGCCGGCGCCGACAATAGCAAGAAGTCAACGCGGTCGCCTCCAACAACCCCGAGTTTATGCACTGGTCAGAGAAGCCCATCAGTTGGAGCCAGGCCGATCACCCAGAGGTGATGCCGTCTCCTGGCTCCTACGCATTGGTTTTGGACGCTACCCTCGTGACAGAAAGGCGAGCTGCCCGTTTCTCCCGCGTGCTGATAGATGGCGGGAGCAGCATCAACATACTGTACCGAGATACCATGGAGAAGCTCAACATCAAGCCGAAGCAGCTCATGCCAAGCCGGACTATGTTCCATGGCATTGTACCCGGCCTATCCTGCTCACCAATTGGCAAGATCAAGATGGATGTCCTCTTTGGGGGCAAGGATCACTTCCGCCGAGAAGCGATATGGTTCAAGGTAGTGGATTTGGAGAGCCTGTACCACGCATTGCTTGGTCGACCTGCTTTGGCCAAGTTTATGGCTGTGCCCCATTATGCTTACCTCAAGATGAAGATGCCGAGTTCCAAGGGCATCATCACCATAGCCGGAGACTACAAGAAGTCTTCTGAATGTGCGGCAGCTAGCAGCCGGCTGGCCGAGTCCCTTGTGATTGCTGAAGAGAAGAAGATGCTGGATCAAGTTGTGGCCATGGCTGGAAGGCAGCCGGCCCTGTCCCCTGACCCCAAGGAATGTGATGCTCAAGGTTCTTTCCAGCCGGCCAAAGAGACAAAGAAGATACCTCTGGATCCGGAGCACCAGGAGAGGTACGCTGTCATGGGCACCGGCCTCGATAGCAAATAGGAAGGCGAGCTCGTCGATTTCCTCCGTGAGAATCAGGACATCTTTGCATGGTCTCCCAAAGACATGCTAGGTGTCACGACGGATTTCGCCGAGCACAAACTACACGTCCGATCTGACGCCAAGCCGGTCAGGCAGCCCTTGCGCCGCCTGTCAGAAGAAAAGAGAAGGGTACTCGGAGAAGAAATAGCCCGGCTTCTGGCAGCCGGCTTCATTATGGAATTGTTCTTTCCAGAATGGCTTGCCAACCTGGTCCTCGTGTTGAAGAAAAACAAGCAGTGGCGCATGTGCATTGACTACACCAGCCTCAACAAAGCCTGCCCTAAAGATCCCTTTGCCCTACCAAGGATTGATCAAGTGATAGAATCCACAGCCGGGTGTGAGCTGTTGAGTTTTTTGGATGCTTACTCAGGCTACCATCAGATAAAATTGAACCCAGCTGACCGCCTGAAGACCGCTTTCATCACCCCATTCGGAGCCTTTTGCTACCTGACTATGACATTCGGCTTGAGGAATGTCGGTGCCACTTTTCAGCATTGCATGCAGAAATGCCTCCTCAAGCAACTCGGCAGAAATGCCCACGTCTACGTATACGATGTTGTGGTGAAGATGGAGAAACGCGGTACCTTGCTGAAAGACCTCAAGGAGACCTTTGAGAATTTGCGCCGGTTTCAGATCAAGCTCAACCCGGAGAAATGCGTGTTTGGGGTACCAGCCGACCAGCTCCTAGGCTTCCTGGTCTCCGAACACGGCATCGAATGCAAACCGGTCAAGATCAGGGCCATAGAGAGAATGAAGATTCCCACCAAGCTACGAGACGTCCAAAAGGTCACTGGATGCCTGGCGTATTTGAACCGCTTCATCAGCCGGCTTGGAGAGAAGGCTCTCCCCCTCTACCGACTCATGAAGAAGTCCACTCACTTCGAGTGGAATGACCAGGCGGACCAAGCTTTCCACAAGCTAAAGAAGATGCCGTCCACACCGCCTGTCCTGGCGGCACCGACTGAGAAAGAGCCAATGTTCCTCTACATTGCCGCCACTAGCCGGGTGGTCAGCACAGTTATCGTGGTCCAGCGTCCAGAAGAAGGCCGAGCTCAGCTAGTCCAGAGGCCGGTGTATTATTTGAGTGAAGTACTATCCACCTCGAAGCAGAACTACCCGCACTATCAGAAGATGTGCTATGGTGTGTACTTCGCCTCCAAGAACTCAAGCCCTACTTTCAAGAGCATCCCATCACGGTCGTGTGCACTGCCCCGCTTGCCGAGATCATAGGCAGCCGGGATGCATCCGGCCGAGTGGCGAAGTGGGCCATTGCTCTGGCTCCCTACACGATTTACTACCAGCCTCGCACCACCATCAAGTCCCAAGCATTGGCCGACTTCCTCGTCGACTGGGCCGAGACCCAGTACCTGCCACCGGCCCCCGACTCCACTCATTGGCGGATGCACTTTGACGGATCCAAGATGCGCACCGGCTTGGGAGCCGGCATTGTCCTCACCTCTCCCAAAGGCGACAAACTCAGATTCACACTGCAAATCCATTTTGCCGCCTCCAACAATGTGGCCGAGTACGAAGCCCTCATACACGGGCTCCGGCTAGCCAAGGAGCTCGGCATCCGCCGGATCCTATGCTATGGCGACTCGGACTTAGTGGTCCAGCAATCATCCGGCGACTAGGACGCCAAGGACGCAAACATGGCGAGCTACCGCTTCCTCGTTCAGCAGATCAGCGGACACTTTGAGGGGTGCGAGTTCCTCCACGTGCCACAGGCCGACAATGAGCAAGCAGATGCCCTGGCACGAATGGGCTCCACCCGGCAAGCTATACCAACTGGCGTCGCCCTCCAACGCCTCCTCAAGCCGTCTGTCAAGCCGTCTCTAGAATCCAGTTCCATCTTCGTGCCGCCTGACCCCGATGCAGTCGGATCCGATTTCGAGAACCAAGCAGGCGGCACGGGGACTTCGACAGCCGGCTCGGGGACTGCCGTAGTCGAACCCGACCCAGGGACTAATGTAGCCGGCCCGGGGACTACACAGCACAACAGGCGGCGGCCGACTCCAACTCCTCAGAACCCAGCCTGCCACCCTACTTGGCGATAGAAGAAGTCACAGCTCCATCATGGGCCCAGCCCATCCTCCACTTCCTGATATCCAGAGAGCTGTCGACTGATGAGATCTCGGCAAGACTAGTCCAACACCGAGCCGGATCATACACAATATTGAACCGAGAGCTTGTTAGGCACAGCGTCACTAGAGTCTTCCAGCGCTGCGTCGAGCCGGAGAAGGGCATAGCAATCCTCCAAGACATCCACCAGGGCGAATGTGGCCACCATGCCGCCTCAAGGGCACTAGTTTCCAAAGCTTTCCGCCATGGATTCTTCTGGCCGACTGCTTTGGAGAATGCCAAGGAGTTAGTCAAACACTGCAAAGGGTGCCAAGTCTTCGGCTCCAAGCATCACCTGCCGGCTTCTGCACTCAAGACCATCCCCCTCACTTGGCCTTTCGCCGTCTGGGGGCTAGACATGGTCGGCCCATTCAAGACGGCGCGCGGTGGCATGACACATCTGCTTGTCATCGTGGACAAATTTACCAAGTGGATTGAAGCAAAGCCGATCAAGAAGCTGAATGGGTCGACTGCCGTGACATTCATTGTAGATATTACAACCAGGTACGGAGTACCACATAGCATCATCACCCACAATGGCACGAATTTTGCCAAGGGAGCACTGGCACGTTTCTGCGCGACACAGGGCATCCAACTAGACTTAGCATCCGTTGCCCACCCGTAGTCAAACGGCCAAGTCGAGCGAGCAAACGGCCTCATCCTCTCCAGCATCAAGCCCCGACTGGTCATGCCGCTGGAGCGTTCGGCCGGCTGCTAGCTCGACGAGCTGCCGGCCGTCCTCTGGAGTCTGCGCACTACCCCAAACAAGTCAACCGGCTTCACCCCTTTCTTCCTTGTATATGGTGTCGAGGCTGTCATCCAACTGACATCGAGTTCGACTCACCTCGGGTCACCATGTACATGGAGGCGGAGGCTAAGGAAGCACGAGAAGACGACATCGACTTGCTGGAAGAAGGCCGGCTGTTAGACCTCAGCCGATCCGCCATCTACCAGCAGGGTCTACGCCGTTACCACAGTCGGAGGGTCAAGTCAAGATCTTTCCAAGAAGGCGACCTTGTGCTCCGGCTGATCCAGCGAACAGCCGGCCAGCACAAGCTCTCGGCCCCTTGGGAAGGCCCCTTCGTCATCAGCCGGGCTCTAGGCAATGACTCCTACTACCTGATCGACGCGCAGAAGCCGAAGGCACGCAAGAGAGACGATTCCGGCAAGGAGTCGGAGCAACCATGGAACGCTAATCTTCTCCGAAGATTTTACAGTTAAAATGCAGTATGTACCACGCTACCTTTTGTATTAAATATGAGACAACGGGCTCCCCGAGGAGTTCTCAGTGACTACCCTCTTTTATCTGTGAATGTCGGGTATCATACCCATGGTTCGCCGCTACATTCGGTTTTTTTCGTCTGGCACCGGGTTCGACTAGTCGGCCCGGGGACTTGCCGCCTTGAGTTATGTCCAAGTTCTACCTGCAGTCAGACAACTAATGTGCCGGCACCCAAGCCCTCTCTTGCGAAATTCGCAGCTCGAAGAATCGACTATCCGACTAGCAAGAGCCAAAGGCGGAAAAGGGGGCCCACATGAAAAACGGCCAAGGACTAACGAACTTACATAATGCAAGCCGGCTGCCCCCCCCCCCAACCAGCTGTCGAAGCAGCCGGCTGGCCGGCTTCCCTTCTTACTTTGCTACAATCTAAGAAAGCTTGAGTACTTACCCTCCTAGACGGCCAATTCCGTACCCGGCCACAGACTACAGAGCAACTGTCCGGTTGGGAAAGGCGGCGACCAAAGAAGGGCGGCAAAGGAAAACAACCTAAAGATAAAAAGCAAGTAGGAACGGAAGCCGAGCACATGCATAATTATATTTACATAAAAGGCCTTCGAGAGGCCGGCATTCAACAAAAGTTTGAATACACCCCCAGTGGGTGGAATTGCACGAAGTTAACAAAGCTGTTCAAAGAGTGACAAGCAGGAAAGTAAAAATGGCAAGTCAAGCCAAGGGAGCAACTGGGGCGTCGGGCAGATCGGTGGCGATGGTGGTATCGGCCGGAGGAGTGGCCGGCTGGCGAGTCTCGGCCTGATCGTCACCTGCGGCAGGCGGCGCATTCGCACGCGCATCGTTGCTGGAGGCACGATCAGGCTGAGGCTGGCTGGCTACCTCCCCATCCGGTACAACATCTTCGCCATCTTCCTCCTCCTCCGCTTTGCCCTCGTTGATGGAGTCAATCTCCTCCGCCGAGTCTTCACCGTCGGCCGGGTTCAGCCCGAACCATTCCTCCGGCTGCGCGATGCCGTCTTCGTTGACCTTAGGAGCGAAGGCACTGGTGTCGGTAAAGTAGGCAATTGCCGAGGCGCGCTGGATGATAGTCGGCCGCACCGCCTCCAGCTCCTCGTCGGCCTCCTGCCGCGAGGTGCGCAGCTGGTCCAAGTTCAGCCCAGGATACCAAGCCCGGACGAACTCCAACGCCCGTCGAGCGCCGGACCGAGCTGCTGAAGCCTTCCAGGCCTCGAGACGGCCGACTGCTACCTCCAGCCAGTCGGCACTACAGCTGGGGGTGTGGGGAATCACCTCGCCAGGCCAGAGGGCGGCCAGCACCTGCGCTCCAGCACGCTGAAGCCGGTGGAACATGCGGTAGGCCGGCTGGAGGTGGGCTTGGTCGCTAGAAGCTGCTCCTCAAGCGACCGGTTGGCGTCCGGTGCGACCTCAACCCCAGCTTGCCACCAGACCTTGCGGTGAGCTTCGACAGCTTGGTTGGCGGTGACGGAGTAGCCGGGGAAATATTCTTCACACAGAAGAAAGAAATAGAACAAGTCAGAAGACAAACCAGGTTACAAAGATAAGCAAGGAAGTGAAGAAGAAGGCGGACTACCGTCAATCAAGTCCTCGACCCGGCCGTAGCCTTCGCTCAGAGCCAGCCTCGCCTCGGCCCAGCTCGCCGCCTCGGTCTCGTACTCGGCTTTGAGGGCGGCCTCACTGTCATGCGCCGCCTTCAAGGCCGCCTTATGGCTCGCCTCCTGGTCGGCCAGTTTCTTGGACATACGATCACGCTCCTGAACCAAGGCATTGAACTCACCCTCCTTGGTGCGAAGGGCGGTCTGGGCCACGCCGAGCTGCTGCTTTAAGTCGTCATTGGCTCCTGCCAATATGAAGAAGAAGAAATTAAGAAAGAAGTCGGCAAGAAAGATCTGACCCGACTGATTAGCAGTCGGCCCGAATCTCAGGGACTACACCCAGTGGGTGCGCTGACGCGCCCCCATATGAGATAAAAAGACAAAGCACTCACACCGGCTCTCTGTTAGATCGGCGGCCTTCTGGTTCATCTCCCGGGCCTGGGAGTTGTAGGTGGCGGCGTGGAGGTTGTGATAATCCTGTAAACAGGACGAAGATAAGAGCAAGAGCGAGTCGCTAAAACAAAGTCTTCTAAGAAGTTCAAAGATGCCTGCTCTGCAGCCGACTTGGAACTCGGGGACTACACCTAGTGGGTGCGCTGCGCCCCCACGGAAGAAGTCAAGAGCAAGAAAACTCAAGCGAATGACCGACCGCGTCGTGAGAAACTCCTGGGTGCACTGCTTCAGCGCGGTAGCCTGAGCCTAAAGCCGGCTACGGACATCCTGCGCCGCCAGAATCAGCGCGGCTGTCCCGCTGCCCGGCATCCACCCTGGCGAGCTGATGCTGGCCGTCTCCAGGTCGTGCGACAACGAGCTGGAACCGGCGTCCCTCTGCGGATCCGGCTCTGAAGCCGCCCTCCCCGCGCGCCGATGAGTCGGCGACAAGATCACAAGGTCCACCCTCCCAGTCGGCTCGTCTCCAGCCAGCTGCATGGGCGGCACCTCGGGCTGGCCGCCTTGGCCCGTTCCGGCTGACGGAGGCGGCACCGCCTCTCCCTCTGGGACGACTATGTCGCCCCCTCCCTCTCCGTCGCTGGCGGGTCACGGCCGGTTTCCCCCGGCGGGGGCATCGTGATCTCGGGGGCCACGGTGCGCAGGGGGATGACGAGTTGCGGAGGCTGGCTACGCAGGGCCTCTGCCGCCCTCTCTACAGCCTCGGCCTCCGCTTGGGCCTTGGCCGCCGCGTCGGCCTGCGCCTCGGCCGACTCCGCCGTCGTCTCCTGAGCCGCCTCGGTGGCGGCTGCCCTCTGCTCCTCCGCCTCCTGCACCTCCCGCGCGTTCTGCTCCGTCGCTGCTTGGAGCTCGGTGCGAGGGTCTACGCGGCGGGAGCTCGCTGATCCTCCGGCCCCGCCGACTATGGAGGCGGCGGTAGTCCGCTCAAGAGAGAGCGGAGCCCTGGTTGATAAAACAAGAAAGACTTAGAAGAGCACCGACTGAAGAAAAGAGAGAAAGGCAAGTAAGAATCAATGCTTATGCCGAAACCGCCTGCGGCTGCTTCACCACCTTGCGGAAACGGGCCGCCTTCGCGGCCGCCTCGTCCCGCTTGGTCGCCGCCGTGGAACCCTTGGGCTTCTTCAGCCGCCCGCCGAAGAGGGTCGGCGCCGCCCGGCATTTCTGCAAGCCGCCCGGCATTTTTGCACGCCGCCCCGCGCAGCCGGCCCGCCGGAAGGACCAGCGCCTTGAGGGTCGGATGAAGGCTGGCGGCGCAGAATGGGGTCTACCTCGTCATCGTCAGGCCAGTCCTCAAAACCGGCAGTGAACCTGGAGCCGCCTGTCTCACCGCCTCCCCCCACGACGTCGTCGTCAAGGGCGGCCTCCCCCAAGTCATCATCGGCAGGGTCGTCCACCGCGCGGTCAGGGGAGAACTCGCGTTCTGCCCCCGCGGTCCCGGTCGAAGGGTGAAGGAGGGGGTTCTGATTAAAAAAGCAAGCCGACTGGTCGGAGCCGGCTAGAGAGAACTCGGTAACAAGAAAAAAGGAGAGGAAAGAGAGCTTACCGCAGGCGGGGGGTTGGTGCAAGAGTACGGCTCCTTGCCATACCGCCACTCCTCGGTGAGCTTGCAGTTGGCAATGTAGTTCACCATGTAAGACACCTCGTCATGAGGCATCTCCCTGGTACTCAGCCGACTTGGGTCGAAGCGGCCGCTCATCAGGCAGATCAGATGAGAGCGGCCTTGAAGCGGGAGTATCCGACGCTCAACAAAGGCGGATATCAAGTCGGGCCCAGTCAGGCGCTCCGACTGGATCAGCACCCGAAGCCGGGCGACGGCACCAGCTCCAGCCGGCGTCAGCGACCTGGCCCGGAAGGACCACGAGGGCTGCCTCCCAGGCGGCGGGCCGGCTACGTAAGCCGGCAAGTTCACGTAGTCGCCCTGCGGAGCGACGTTCTTCACATAAAAATAGGACTTCTGCCAGAGCTTCACCGACTGGATCAGCGCGATAGGCGGGAACGGGTTGTCGGCGGTGGATCTCTGGATGGCGATGAAGGCGTCGCATGGAGCTGGCACGCCTGCGACGACCGTGCCGAGCTTGGATTGGAAAAACACCCCCCAGAGTTCGATGGTGGGGAGGACTGTCGGTGTCAAAACCGGCGGATCTCGGGTAGGGGGTCCCGAACTGTGCGTCTAGGCGGATGGTAACAGGAGACAAGGGACACGATGTTTTACCCAGGTTCGGGCCCTCTTGATGGAGGTAAAACCCTACGTCCTACTTGATTAATATTGATGATGTATATTACAAGAGTGGATCTACCACGAGATCAAGGAGGCTAAACCCTAGAAGCTAGCCTATGGTATGATTGTTGTAATGTATGTTGTGTCCTACGGACTAAAGCCCTCCGGTTTATATAGACACCGGAGAGGGCTAGGGTTACACAGAGTCGGTTACAATGGTAGGAGATCTACATATCCGTATTGCCAAGCTTGCCTTCCACGCCAAGGAAAGTCCCATCCGGACACGGGACGGAGTCTTCAATCTTGTATCTTCGTAGTCTTGGAGTCCGGCGGACGATGATAGTTCGGCTGTCCGGACACCCCCTAGTCCAGGACTCCCTCAGTAGCCCCTGAACCTGGCTTCAATGACGATGAGTCCGGTGCGCATAATGTTCGGCATTGCAAGGCGGGTTCCTCCTTTGAATAATCCAGAGAAGATTGTGAACACCAGGATAGTGTCCGGCTCTGCAAAATAAATTCCACACTCCACCGTAGAGAGAATAACATATACACAAGTTCAATCTGCTGACGTATTTTGCGGCATGACGTCACACCACTACCAAGCCTTTACTTGAATCGTTTTTTATTATACCACCTCAGTGCGTTTAGCGAAGCGGTTTCCCTGGCACGTCTTGTCGAAGCAGAGATCGTGTTCCCCTTATTCCGGGATTCTCATCAATACGGACGTGGGTAACCCAACCGCGCCCGTCGCCATGCCTCCTCTATCAAAGGCGAGTCCCGAACAGTCACGGAGACGGCTCTTGGTATTCTTCCTCTTTATAATAGGACCAAGGCTCATTTCTTTTCTTCAATAGTCCACCGAATCTTCTCCTTGCTCCAAGTTCCAACACCCAGAGCCCCAGATTCGAGCGCTTCGGACCTTCGACAATGTCCGGCTCTGACCTTCAGGGCCGGTGGATGCCATCCTCCGTTACGGAGGGGGACGTGCTAAAGCTGCAAGAAGCCAAGTACCTGACCTACGAGATTTCGCACAGGTTGCCCGCCGAAGGGCAGGCCATCCCAACCCCCGAGCCCGGCGAGTATGTCGTCTTTGTATCCCACCTCCGTCGGGGTTTAGGCTTCCCGACGGATCCTTTTGTGAGAGGGCTCATGTTTTACTATGGGTTGGAATTCCACGACTTAACTCCGGAGTCCATCCTCCATATCTCCGCTTTCATCATTGTCTGCGAAGCCTTCCTCCACGCCACCCCCCACTTCGGCCTGTGGCTGAAGACCTTCAATGTGGAGCCGAAGATGGTCGGGGGGCGTCGAGCTGAATGCGGCGGGGCGGCCATAAACAGGAGGTCCGATGCCCCGTGGCCTGAGGGCTCCTTCCAAGAGGAGCTCAGCTTATGGCAGCAGGAGTGGTTCTATATCACCGCTCCGAGGGGCAGCAGGCAGAAGCCGCCGCCTCCGTTCCGCTCGGGACCTCCACGACGGTTGATGTCGTGGGTCAACCAAGGGCTCAATTGGGGGCCGTCAAAAGACGTGCCCCTATTGCAGGGCCGGATTCAGGACCTCCAAGCGAGGGAGATCGATCTGGTCGTGGTGATGCAGGTTATGCTAATTAGGCGTCTCCTGCCTGCAAACGCCGTCCCCTCCGGCTTTGGGAGTTCAATCCGGAGGGACCACGGATTCTCCAACACTTCATGGGTACGACACCCGTGGAGATGTACAAGTTGTTCTTCGGACCACAAGTGGCGTGTCCGGAATTGACCGAGGATGCCGGCCTAAGCTGCAATCGCCTAGATACTCAAGTAAGTAGCTCAGTGTTCGGATGTACCATTTGTTTGCCTTTCTTCGATTCTCCCTTTAACCCGTTATCCTTCAGCAGGAGTGGATAGCGCAAGCAAAGCTGATACGGTGTCCGGCCCCCCTCCCAGAGACCGCGCCGGAGCCCGTGCTGGTCAGAATGTTGGAGGTTGCGTCTTCAGAAGAAGGCGAGGGGGAAAATAGAGGAGCTACCGTCCTGCCCAAAGGGGCGCTTCAAGAAGGGGGGATCGAGAATCCCTCCCTCCAGGGGGAGAAGAGGACCGCCTCCGAAGACCCGGAGGCAAAAGCCCCTAAGCGGGGGAAGAAATCTTCGTCGGAGGGTCCTGCATCCGGGGAGGCCCCGGCCGCACAGTCTTCTCTAAAGAATCAGCCCTCTAGCGAGCCGTGAGTCAAAAAAGGGGAGTTCATTAATAAGAAACATCCCTATTTGTGCTTCTGAGGATAACCGAAATTGTTACCTTGTAGTTCGGATCTGCGGCCCTCTCAGATGAGCTCGTCTTCGGGGGATCTTCGTCCGGAGATGATGGAGAGCGAGACGCCTCCGTCTGCTGCACCGTCGGATACGGCGGACGAGCCTGAAGTGTCATCACGGAGGGTATCCCCGAGCCCGGCAGAGCCGAAGAGGTCGGCGCCGACTAGTGTTCGGCCGGGGGAGCTGAAGGATCTGCTTGAGAGGGCGTCCGTCTCAGAAGATAACTGTGCATTGATGAGCATGGTGATCGGAAGGATTTCGTCCGCCGAAAGCGGATTGCATAATGTCGTCCAGAGTTTGCTGGCGGAATTCAAGGTACGTAAAAACGACGCGCCTTTTTGACAGCTTTGCACATAAAAGTACGCCCTGTATAGATAGTAGCCCCTAAGACTCGGTAGGTTGTTGAAAGCGACAGCGTGCCGAGGATCAAAATCGCAGGTATTAAGTGCCGCCTTTCCTATACAGGTGCCGGATAGTCCGGGGGCTAGCCGGACACATGGAGTTGCCGAGTTAATGCGGCAGCTCGATGTGGCGGATGCAGACATCGCGCTAGTCAACAAGCGACTTGATGAGTCGCAAGGTAAATTGGTTCTCCGCAGTCACCTATTAGGGGAGTGAAAGCCCGCTTCTTACAATATTTATGCTTGATTCAGATGGTGCTGCTGTTGTGGAGAGCCTTCGGGCATAACTTGCTCAAGCCAAGGAGCAAGCCAGAAGGAGTGATGCGGCTGCCTCAAGGGCGGCCGAGGAGTTAGAAGCCGAAAGGGCTGCACACTGCCGAAGCAGGGAAGAGATGGCCTGATTGGCTGTTAAATTGAAGGATGCTACCGACCGCAATGAGGCTCTTGAAAAGGAGCGCCTATCAGAGCGAGAAGACCTGGGGAAGGCCACCGCCGAAGCCAAGGATGCCCGTTCTGCAATGCGGGCTATGAAGGAGGAGCTGCGTCAGGCCGGAGACATTGTGGCTGGCAAGCCTTTTCTGCTACGCCGCCGGTTTACGGATCCGAAGTATGTCCAGCTTGGCCAGCTGTGGGGTCCGGAGGACCCGTATATGGACTTAGCGGCGAGTGCGGCAGATGCCGTTGTGCACTTCCGAAGCCAGAAGGATCACGAGACGGAAGAGCTATTTTGGTCTCAATTCCATAGTCCGGATCGTTCACTTCCGCTGACCGATCGGTTGGCCGAGTGGGCTGAGCTGAATAGGTTGTCCGGACTTGCCATGACGGATGTCGTGGCTCATGTCTGGCCAAAGAGGCCCAAGCCGACGAGCTATTTTGGCTTATTGCAGCAGTTTCTTGGGGCGGTGCCGCATATCAAGGAGATGAAGCGGTCGGCCTGCATAGAGGGTGCGAGGATGGCCCTTGCCCGTGTGAAGACACGTTGGACAGAGATGGATGCCACCACAGTTGCCACCCAGGGTTCGGACGAAAGACGGTTACCCGTCGAGCACTATTTTGGGGAAGTTATGCGTGGTGCTCGTATAATAGAGTCGCAGTGCTCGAAAAATGTCACGTTCAAATGAACGTTTTATTTTGTGAAACAATGGTTATGATGTAATTGCTTTTTATACTTGTGCGTTCGAAGTATTGAAATATCTCCTATGCGGCCGTTTATGTATACGTGTGTATAACCTGAAAGATGGCAGTCTTCGGCTTCAGCCCCCACGCATAAGGTGCGGGGGTGTTTGCAGAAATAGCGCATTTTCACACTTAATCCAACGTCTCGGTCCTGTTGAGGAGGTGGTAGCATAGCAAACAAGGCAATCCGGACTATGATGCTTTATCACTTTCACTTAGCCATTGGAGTTCGAGGGTGGGGCTACAATATAGCCCCTGGGGGCACCGCGCTCTCCGGATTCGGGGCGCGTGTGTGCCTGACCGGGAAACGGTCCTTCATGAAAGCGGGGGAATTCTAAACATTCCGGTTGTCGATCAAGTGGTTGACCAGTCTCTCGCTGTATCATGACAGTCAGTTTTCGGCTTTCTCTACTGAGGTGCTCGCCCAGCCGAACTGGGGCACAATCGCAGTAGTTCTCCTGGTGCCGCATTAGCCGATGATACGGAACGTAAGGCAGCAAAACACAGGAGCCGGGCAAACCCAACATTTGACCAAAGACATGATTCGGAGCTGATGCATATAACGCCTAACTCGAGACGCCGAACACTCCCTAAGGTGTTCGGTCTTTATAATAATGGGCAGAACAATGCCCTAAGCCCCTAGTGTCCAGGTACGGGCAAGGTCATCTGGCGCGGCCGATGCCAAAACGTCAGGCTCCACACTGGTTATAATGAGAAGCCAGGGGATTATAGCAACAAGAGACAGTAAAAAAGGTTTACGCGGGGTCTTAATCTGAAAAGAATCCTTGCAACGGGTCCCTACTACACGTCTGCGCCTGTGTCTCCGTTGTGCCGTTATCCTGGACTGGTTTGCACGTCGTTCATCTGGAAAAAGAGAGGAACTTAGTTTAAAAGGAAATCGTGCGAAAAAAGGTGTATGAAAAATATTAATGAGTAAAGCAGAGTCTATATTAGCTCGTTGCTTATACGCACAACCCCTTGTGAAGGGGTGTGCGGCTAGGGAGCCCCTAGTTTATTTATGCCGGACTCGTCTATCCGTGTCCGGGGTCTTTAAATGACCCTTGCAATGAAATGATGCCACGTGGACCGGGCATTTTAAGTGTAAGAGACGCGTAATGTGGTATGGCGTTGAAGCAGACAAAAGCTTCACGTCCCAATAGTGCTTGATAGCTACTTTCGAACGGGGCGACATGAAAGATTAGTTTTTCACGTCGGAAGTTGTTCATTGACCCGAACACAACTTCTAGTAATAAGGAGCCTGTGCACTTGGCGTAAGGGCCTGGCGCCACTCCTTCAAAGGAAGTGTGGCTATGTCGAATTTTAGTAAGGTCTATCCCCAACTTGCGGATTGTGTTTGGATATAGCAGGTTTAAATCGCTGCCTCCGTCCATCAGTACTTGTGTAAATTGTAGTCCGTCGATTATAGGATCCAATATCAGGGCAGTCCATCCTGCATTGCGAACACTTCTGGAATAATCCAGGTGGTCAAACGTGATTGGTTTTGTCATCCAATCTCGAGGTTCCGCTGGGGTGGACCGTGCGAGACCCATCTTGGCGGGTGCCGCATTGTTTTTCCGTATTATCACATGAAGTGAGTTTACTGCTTTGACTTCTTGTGGGAAAGTCTTTTGTTTTCCGGTGCTCTGCTGGTGGGATTTATCGTCATCCTCGCTTGATGCATCGATCCCCTTGTGTTCGGCGTTGAGTCGGCCGGACTGTTTGAAAACCCAACAATCTCGGTGGGTATGGTTTGCAGGCCTACCGGGGGTACTGTGGGTTTGACATATCTGATCCAAAATTTTGTTTAAGTTGGATAGCTCATCACTGTTATCCTTAAGAGACAGTGTTTTGTTGTTTGGCCGCGAGCTTTTGAATCCGGCGTTTACCGCCGTATTCTTTGGGCTTTTTTCTTTATTCCGGCGCTGATCCTTTCTGCGCCGCGATTTTCCGTTTCCATCTCTAATTTCAGATGTACTCGGGTCGCTGGTGCTGCATCTTGCTAGCCAGCTATCTTCTCCCGCGCAAAAGCGGGTCATGAGGCTTGTTAGCGCGGACATTGTCCTCGGCTTCTCTTGGCCGAGGTGTCTGGCGAGCCATTCGTCTCGGACGTTGTGTTTAAAAGTTGCTAAGGCTTCGGCGTCCGGACAGTCGACTATTTGGTTCTTTTTAGTAAGGAACCTGTTCCAGAATTTGCGCGCTGACTATCCGGGCTGTTGAGTTATATGACTTAGATCGTCTGCATCCGGAGGGCGGACATAAGTCCCTTGAAAATTTGCTCTAAACGCGTCCTCGAGCTCTTCCCAACTTCCAACAGTGTTTTCTGGGAGGCTTTTGAGCCAGTGTCGAGCTGGCCCTTTGAGCTTGAGGGGTAGATATTTTATGGCGTGGAGATCATCTCCTCTAGCCATATGTATGTGTAATATGTAATCCTCTATCCAGACTCCAGGGTCTGTTGTTCCATCGTAAGCCTCTATGTTTATGGGTTTAAACCCTGCTGGGAATTCATGATCCAGCACCTCATTGGTGAAACATAGTGGGTGTGCGGCACCCCTGTATTTGGGTGTGCCACTGTCTTTGAATACTTGACGTGTTGTGATTCTTCCCGGGGCCTGCTTTTTTGGCCCGTAAATGGACCTGGCTGGGCCATCGGTTTTCCTAGGATCATGGGTCGACTTGTGTGCGGCGCCGCTTCTAGATTTTGGCCTATCATCTGGCCGTCTATCCGGCCAGGAGGCCTCTTTGTTTTTTGACTGTGGGGGCTCTATGGCTTCCTCGTCAAACTCTGGCAGCAGCTTGCGCTTCGGGTAGCTCTTTAATTGATGGTTGTTGCCATATTTGTCTGCGGTCTTTAGTACTTTGCTCCTTCTCGTTTTGAGTATGTCTTCCGCTGTTTTGAGCTTCCGTTTTTCCTTCTTCAGGCTTCTTGCGGTGGCGACGAGTCTTCCGTGAAGGTTTTTATGCTCCGGTGGTATGTCCGGCGTGAGGTTGTCACAACCTAGCTAGTCATGCATTAGAGTGTTGCATCATGTTTACTTTTTCATCAGAAACTTGAAATGGGGATGACAGAACCCCCAGTCCCCTCTGAAACCAACTAGGGTTACTAAAATAATTTTTCAATGAACCTGAAATGCCCTTCTAAAATGCCCATCATTTTTGTCTTGGTTTAGAACCTCTGCCAAAAGTGGTGCACATTTTCCTAGGCCATCCTAGGGTTTTTGAATTAAATCATAATTATTTGAATTTGGGCATTTAAAATAATATAAAATATTTAAATGCTCAAATATCTCCAAACTAAAATGTTTCATGTTGGAAATAATCCAACTATGGACCAGGAGTAATTTGGTGATTTTTGAAGTTGCCTAGGTATTTTATTAAATTCAACAAAGTTGCAGATATATTAAATAAAAACAGAAACAGAAAAAAAGGGGAAAACTTACCTGGCGCCACCGCAGGCCCACCAGCCAGCCCACCTGGCCGGCCCAGCCCGGCCACCGCTCCAGCGAGCTGCTTGGCTCGCCAGACAGGCAGCCAAGGTGCTCGGCGGCGGCACCGCAGCTCGCCACGCAGCTGCTCGCCGCCTCGCCGCCTCCCTCGCCCGGCTAACGCCGTGAACCGGCCTCCCTCTCTCCCCCGAACCCCCCAGACACCCCCTCTCCTCTCCAGCTCCTCCCCCTCGCACGCCCCAGCCATGGCCGACGCCATCGCCGCCACCCCCTCGCCGTAGCCACGCCCTCCGTCCACCCCACGCCGTGCCACCGTGTCCAGGAGCTTCGCCGCCGTCCACTTCATCGAGCTAGCCGAGCCCCGTGTGCTCGAGCGGCCCGAGACCACCGCACCGACCTCGCCCGAGCTCGCCGTCGCCGGAGATCCCTTTCAACGCCGTCGCTGCCTCAGCTCGTCCCCGACCCCGCCGGTGGCCTCTACGGGAGCGCTGTGAGCCTAGCTACTCCTCCGACCCTCTCTCTCTCATTCCCGAGCCGTGTAGCCACCGCACGAGGATCACACGCCCGCACCGTCGCGGACCTCGTCGCCGACGTGCTTCCGGCCACACTCCGGCCACAAGATGGTGTCCATCTTGCTCACCGAGTCCCACAGCACCTAGCTAGCCACTCCACGAGCCTCACCGACCCCTCTAGCGCCAAGTTCATCCTCGACCGAACCCCGGTGGCCGCCAAAGTCGTCGCCGGCGCCAACTCCGGCCACCCCGACCCCAACGGGCTCCGCCAAGAGCTGCGGGTTGTCCTCAGCTCCACTCCGGTGGCCTCCGCGGTCCATTTGGTGGCCGAAATGGCCAAAACCACTCCCGCCGCCGCGTCGGGCTCGCCGGCGACTAAACGCCGGCAGCCGACTTTGACTTTGACCACGGGTGGGCCCTGGTTGACTCCCCTGAGTCAATGACAGGTGGGGCCCAGCCCTGTTAATTAAACAGGATTAGTTTTAATTAAGTTTTAATTAAAATAATCACCCTGACATGCGGGACCCACTGTCAGGTTTGACCCAGACCTGTTCCGTTGACCTGCTGACGTCACACTGACGTCAGGCTGACGCAGTAATTGATTTTCTGGATTTAAATTAAATCAGGAAATTCCAGAATATTATTTAAACTTCAAAAATTCATAACTTTTATTCTGTAACTCCAAATTGGACAAATTATATATGAAAAATGATCAGAAAAATCCAATCTATCCATCTGTACTATTTTCATGCATGATCAAACAAGTTAAATTGATGTTTTAAGCAGAACAAGGAAAAGCACTTAAAGAGGCCATGTTTGAGTTTGAAATTTGAATCTTTGATTCAAATTTGTTCAAACCCTTCTGGGTCTAGTTGCATTAGCCCAACACACTCATATTGCCATGTTTCATGCATGCATCATATTGTTGCACATTGTTTGGTGATGGTTGTATATCGGTGTTCTTTGCGGCAGGATCTGTCCCCGAGGAGTACCGTGACTACCCTAACGAAGAACCGTATCAGTGCATCGAACCATCAGGCAAGCAACCAACCATTTGATCATACCGATACAATCCCATGTTCTCGCTCCTGCTCTCTT
>NC_057813.1:623687141-623694253 GCF_018294505.1 Triticum aestivum
GTAGTGGACTCGTGTGCGCAAAACCATTTCAGTTGGAGTATCGTAGGATAGCCTAGCCAAGAGTCAAAGCTGGCTTGCTGCAATAACTCCACCAACCCTTCTTGATACTATGCATGTATGTAGGATCTGATGTAAGTCTTGCTGAGTACCTTTGTACTCATGTTGCTATAATCTACATTTTTACAGAAGACGCTGCAACCCCTTCTGATGGGTTCTATGTAGACGTTGACATCAACGAGTAGGCTAAAGACCCAGGTGGTGACCCTGAGCTTGTGATGGACCACGTAGTATAGCTAGGCTTTCCAAGCCTCTTTTATTTTACTAGTTGTCTGTACTCAGACAAGTTACTTCCGCTGCTGGCTTGTATGACTGTATGACTTGTATGTTGGGTCGTGAGACCCGTACCTTTGTGTATGTTATGTATGGCTCCCTGAGCCTTAAATAAAGTACTTGTGTCATAGAGTCATGCTGTGATGCTTCGTTGTATTTGCACATATCGAGCATATTGTGTGTATGATTGAAATGCTTGGTATGTGTGGGATCTGACTATCTAGTTGTTTATCTTTAGTAGCCTCTCTTACCGGGAAATGTCTCCTAGTGTTACCGCTGAGCCATGGTAGCTTGCTACTGCTCTGGAACACTTAGGCTGGCCGGCATGTGTCCTTCTTCGTTCCTGTGTCTGTCCCTTCGGGGAAATGTCACGCTTTGAGTACCGGAGTCCTGTTAGCCCGCTACAGCCCGGTTTATCGGAGTCCTGCTAGCCCAGTGCTACAGCCCGGACCCACTTGCTGATGACCGACACGTTCGAAGCTGGGTCATGGATGCCTGTCCCTGTAAGTCTGTGCCACTTTGGATTTACGACTAGTCATGTCAGCCCGGGCTCTTTATCATATGGATGCTAGCGACACTATCATATACGTGAGCCAAAAGGCGCAAACGGTCCCGGGAAAAGGTAAGACGACACCCGTGGGAATACCGTGCGTGAGGCCGCAAAGTGATATGAGGTGTTACCAGCTAGATCGATGTGACATCGAGTCGGGGTCCTGACAGTGTTGGCATCAGAGCCGGACTGCCTGTAGGTTCTCCAAGCCAAACTGGTCGATGTTGAGTCTAGAAATTCTTTAGTTATATGTAGGGGAATTGTCTGTGGGTTGGAACGTAAGGCTCTTTTTACTTCTTATACCTTATGACTTTCTGATCTGAGTCAGTCCATTCTTCCACCGGGGGTTAAGGAATTAGGATCTGTTCTCTCTATCAGGATCACGAGTTACTAATCAGTAGTACCTTATAAGTTTGATGGTTACCAGCCTAGTTCAGTTCTACTACCACATTATGTTGTTAGAATGGTTTCAGAACTTTGATGAGATGATGTTGAGTATGTACGAAATCCTTTGTCAAATGTCTCAATATCCTTTTTGAGCATTTACAGCTGTTATGCTGCCGAAATTTTGCTAGAAGTTCTAATGCCTTTGCATTATGAATGTGCTTTCAGATGGCCACTCGCGACCTCAATCAAGTGGTTCGCCTGACTCGATGCCTAGATGTACCCGGCCATACTGCTAAGTTGGTCAGGGTAATGACTGAGGCTGGATACCGCTGGTATCCTGAGTACACGGTCGAAGAGCAATTCCGGGACTTCAATCAAAGCCAGTATCTCTGCACTGTCAGGATATTTCCATCGTATCCTGGATCCACCGAGCCTCTTCAATGTTCCTATGGACTCGGGGTTTCTATTGAGATGGCTGTGCAGGATGCCGCCTACTCTATGATGACCATTATGCGAGTCAGATCTGGTTTATTTCGGGACTCTGATTTCCGGTATATGCCAGGATCACTTCCGGGAGCACAAGGGTATCTCCAGGCTATCTATGCTGACTCCACTCAGGAGGATTCACGGACTCGCACCACTGCTGAGATGCTCGAGGATAAGGACCGTGAAAATCGGGCCTTAAGGTTAGAGCTCTTCAATACCCGTGCTGACCACTGGGCTACTTTGACTCGGTTCGCACCGGCGGTGCAAGCTGGATATTCAGATATGCGCGATCTCTATCCTGTGAGATCTGCTCTGCCGGACGTGATGGTTTGGCGTGATGTAGGAGGCATCACCCCACCTCGCGGTCCCCGCAGGCCACCGTTTGTTGGTCCAAGGCCTCATCCTAGCCCCTATGGTCCACAAGCTCCGCGAGACCGTCTGTTTCCGGATGATCATGTTGAACTTCCAGGCTATGGAGGTGACTTCTACGAGGACTACTACGGATCGGTCTGAGTTAGCGGTAGTATCACTAGTTCACACTAGCTGTGTCGTCTATCGTCCCGCGTAACTCGTGGGATATGACCTAGTTTGTACTCTTTCCGGAGATGTAGAAAAATAATGTATAGGAGCTTGGAATGTCTCCGATGAGATGTAATCCTCTTTTCACCGTAATAGTACTTTGTTTGGTCTTGTACTAAACCCTGTATGGTGTGTATGACGATGGAATAAAGAAGCAGTTTCTGTATCTACCATGTCATACGGATGATCATCTTGCATTTCGAGTTATTCCTTACATTTTTACCCTATGTCGGAATTCTACCATCCTGACTAAATCATTGTCTTGTTTACCTAGGATGGTCAACACGCGCGCTAACCCTGCTTCTCAAGAGCAGGCCGAAGGCAGTGAAGCCAGGAATGAAAATCTGCCTCATCCTCCTTCACTAGCCGAGGTTATGATGGAAGCTGAGAGAAACAAGCGGGAGACCAACCGTTTGTTGGAGCGTATTGAACAGAATACAGCACACCATCAGAGGGCTAACGTGGTGTCACTCAGTGATTTTATCAAATTGCATCCACCCACGTTCCACCACTCCGTCGAGCCTCTCGACGCTGATGACTGGCTTCGCAGTATCTCTCACAAACTGCGTTCCGCGCTGGTAGCGGAGGCTGACAAGGTCACCTTTGCTGCATATCATCTTGAAGGCCCCGCCAGTCTATGGTGGGAGAATTATGGAGCTATGCGCCCAGCGGGCCATGTCACCACTTGGGCTGAGTTCAGCGAGGCTTTCCGTGAACATCACATTCCGGAGGGTCTCATGGACCGTAAACGTGAAGAATTTTGCAGTTTCACCCAAGGCCGACTTTCTGTGGATGCTTACAGCAGGGAGTTTGGTAATCTCGCACGATATGCAACTGAGGAAGTGTCTACTGACGCCAAGAAGCAAGCAAGGTTCCGTAAGGGCCTTAGTCCTGAGCTTCGCCGTGACCTCCGTCTGCATGAGTGCACATCTTTCTCGAAACTTGTCAACAAAGCCATCAGTGCTGAAACTGGTCAGACTGACTATGACGCAACACGCAAGCATGGCCGTGACATGGGTTCCTCATCCGGTGCTGGTCCTCAGAAGCGCCGCGTGTGGGTACCCAACACCGCCCTACCACCCAGGTTCACACCGAGGCCATCTTTCCAGGCGCCTCGCCCTGTACAACAGTCTGCTCCAGCCAAGCCCTATGGGGGTCCAACCAATAATGCTCCTCCACGTACCAGTTCCGTGACTTGTTTCAAGTGTGGGGAATCTGGTCACTATATGCGTGAGTGTCCCCAGACCAACCCCAATCAATCTGCTAAAGCTGTTGGCCGTGGCAAGCCGACAGGAAAAATATTCCACGCCAAGCCGGTCACCGCTTCACGTGGCCATGTCAACTGTGTCTCTGCCGAAGAAGCTCAAGAGGATCCCAACGTCGTTCTCGGTACGCTTCTTGTTAATTGCCACCCGGCATCTGTTCTTTTCGATACAGGAGCCTCTCATTCTTTTATATCTGAAAATTATGCTCGTTTGCATAACGTTGCATTCTGTGACTTGCCATCCACTATGGAAATCTCTACCCCTGGGTCTAGATGGCAGACCTCTAGGGTAAGTTATGGAAATGAGATCCAAGTCGACAGACTTGTTTTCCTTGCGTCTTTGATAGCCCTTAAATCTTCAGATATTAATATCATTCTGGGTATGGACTGGATGTCAGCTCATCATGCCCAAATTGATTGCTTCTCTAGGACTGTTCAACTCACCCATCCTTCGGGGAAGATAGTCAATGTCTTGACCCGAATAGCCAAGCGACAATTATATTCTCTTAACGCCAGCCCTTTGCCAGACCTTGAGGACGTTCCGGTAGTCCGTGACTTCCCGGATGTCTTTCCAGAGGAATTGCCAGGTGTTCCACCTGACAGGGATGTTGAGTTCGTAATAGACCTCATTCCAGGAACCGTTCCGATTGCTAGAAGACCTTATAAGATGGCACCCTTAGAACTAGCCGAGCTTAAGAAACAACTCGATGAGTCCTTGAAAAAGGGTTTCATCCGACCTAGCTCATCTCCGTGGGCTTGCCCCGTCCTATTCGTCAAAAAGAAGGATGGTACGGACCGGATGGTTGTAGATTACCGACCTGTCAATTTGGTCACAATCAAGAACAAATATCCACTTCCCAGGATCAACGACCTGTATGATCAGCTCGCTGGATCCTCAGTCTTCTCCAAGATGGATTTGAGGTTGGGATACCATCAAATCAAAATCAGAAACGGGGACATTCCTAAAACGGCCTTTGTTACTCGTTATGGCCAATACGAGTACACCGTCATGTCCTTCGGTTTAACCAACGCTCCAGCCACCTTTTCTCGGTTAATGAACTCAATCTTCATGGAGTATTTGGATAAGTTCGTCGTAGTTTATCTCGATGATATACTCATCTACTCCAAGAACGAGGAAGAACATGTCGAACATCTAAGGCTAGTGTTGCAGAAACTTCGAGAGCATCGCCTTTATGCCAAATTTTCTAAATGTGAATTCTGGTTGCCAGAAGTGACCTATCTGGGTCATGTAATATCTGGTAAAGGTATTGCTGTTAACCCTGAGCGAGTTCAAGCCGTCCTTAATTGGACTCCGCCTGAATCGGTCAAGCAAGTTCGGAGTTTTCTAGGCTTAGCGAGCTATTGTCGTCGCTTTGTCGAGAACTTCTCCAAAGTTGCCAAACCTCTAACCGAACTCCTCAAGAAAGATAAGAAGTTTGAATGGACTCCACAATGTGAGCACAGCTTTCAGGAACTGAAAAGACGCCTGACCTCTGCTCCCGTACTGGTACCGCCAGACTTCTCCAAGGACTTCGTTATCTACTGCGACGCCTCGCGACAAGGACTAGGTTGCATTCTTATGCAAGATCGACACGTAATTGCTTACGCTTCACGGCAATTGCACCCACATGAGGAGAATTATCCTACTCATGATCTAGAGCTTGCAGCCGTAGTCTATGCACTTAAGACCTGGCGACATTACCTCCTCGGTAATCGTTGCGAAATATTCACTGATCACCAAAGTCTGAAGTATATTTTCACCCAACCGGATTTGAATCTCAGGCAGAGACGTTGGGTTGAATTGATCACAGACTTCGACTTAGGAATAACCTATACCCCAGGGAAAGCCAACGTCATGGCTGATGCGCTAAGTCGTAAATCTTATTGTAACAACCTGATGTTACAACAAAGTCAACCGCTTCTCCATGAGGAATTTCGGAAGCTTAACCTTCACATTGTACCTCAAGGTTTTCTCTCCACCTTGGTGGCAAAACCTACTCTTACGGATCAAATTATCAAAGCACAGAAGGTAGATCCGGGAATCTCCCGTATCAAGAGGAACATTCAAAAAGGAATTGCGAATTGTTTCTCCATTAATGATCAAGGAGTCGTATACTTCGGGAATCGACTAGTGGTTCCCAAAGTGCGCAACCTAAGGCGATTAATCCTTAAGGAGGCTCATGAATCTCCTCCCACCATTCATCCCGGTAGTACTAAGATGTATCAGGACCTACGCCAGAGGTTCTGGTGGACTAGGATGAAGAGAGAAATTGCTCAGTATATTGCAAATTGCGACGTCTGTCGTCGTGTAAAAGCAGAGCATCAACGGCCTGCTGGCACCCTTCAACCCTTAGCTATTCCTGAATGGAAATGGGATAAAATTGGTATGGATTTCATTACCGGGTTTCCCAGGACCAAGAGAGGGAATAATGCTATTTTCGTCGTGGTCGATCGTCTTTCCAAAGTAGCCCATTTCTTACCTGTTCGTGAGAGTATAACCGCTAGTCAGCTGGCAGACTTATACATCTCCCGAATAGTGTCTCTCCATGGTGTTCCTTTGGAAATTAACTCGGATCGAGGAAGTCTTTTCACCTCTCGATTTTGGGAAAGTTTCCAAAATGCTATGGGAACTCATCTCTCCTTTAGCACCGCTTTCCACCCTCAGTCGAGTGGTCAAGTGGAACGCGTCAACCAAATTCTAGAAGACATGCTTCGAGCCTCCGTTATCTCTTTCGGAATGGACTGGGAGAAGTGCCTTCCATTTGCCGAATTCGCTTACAACAACACCTATCAATCTAGCTTGGGTAAAGCCCCTTTTGAAGTTCTCTATGGACGACGATGTCGAACACCCCTTAACTGGTCAGAGACCGGGGAAAGACAATTCTTTGGCCCGGATATGATTCAGGAAGCAGAAGAACAAGTTCGTATCGTTCGTGAAAAGTTGAAAACAGCCCAATCTCGTCAAAAGAGTCAATATGACCGAAAGCATAAGGCTATGACTTTCGAGGTTGACGAGAAGGCTTATCTTCGGGTCACCCCTCTCAAGGGAACCCATCGTTTCGGTATCAAAGGCAAATTGGCTCCTCGTTACATTGGACCTTTTCGCATTCTTGCCAAACGAGGAGAAGTTGCCTACCAGTTGGAACTACCTCCGCACCTCTCCAGAGTTCACGATGTCTTCCACGTTTCTCAACTCAGGCGTTGCTTCTCGGATCCTATCCGTGAAGTGGACCACGAAACGCTTGATCTCCAAGATGATCTTACATATCGAGAGTACCCCATTCGTATCCTCGATCAGGCCGAACGTACCACGCGACGTCATAATATCAAGTTTCTCAAGGTTCAATGGTCGCACCATTCTGAGGATGAAGCAACTTGGGAAAGGGAGGATCGTCTTCGACTTGAATATCCCGCCTTCTTCTCGGAGGAACCCAAATCTCGGGACGAGATTCTTTTGAGTGGGGGTGAGTTGTCACAACCTAGCTAGTCATGCATTAGAGTGTTGCATCATGTTTA
>NC_057813.1:623694508-623696396 GCF_018294505.1 Triticum aestivum
AGAACCTCTGCCAAAAGTGGTGCACATTTTCCTAGGCCATCCTAGGGTTTTTGAATTAAATCATAATTATTTGAATTTGGGCATTTAAAATAATATAAAATATTTAAATGCTCAAATATCTCCAAACTAAAATGTTTCATGTTGGAAATAATCCAACTATGGACCAGGAGTAATTTGGTGATTTTTGAAGTTGCCTAGGTATTTTATTAAATTCAACAAAGTTGCAGATATATTAAATAAAAACAGAAACAGAAAAAAAGGGGAAAACTTACCTGGCGCCACCGCAGGCCCACCAGCCAGCCCACCTGGCCGGCCCAGCCCGGCCACCGCTCCAGCGAGCTGCTTGGCTCGCCAGACAGGCAGCCAAGGTGCTCGGCGGCGGCACCGCAGCTCGCCACGCAGCTGCTCGCCGCCTCGCCGCCTCCCTCGCCCGGCTAACGCCGTGAACCGGCCTCCCTCTCTCCCCCGAACCCCCCAGACACCCCCTCTCCTCTCCAGCTCCTCCCCCTCGCACGCCCCAGCCATGGCCGACGCCATCGCCGCCACCCCCTCGCCGTAGCCACGCCCTCCGTCCACCCCACGTCGTGCCACCGTGTCCAGGAGCTTCGCCGCCATCCACTTCATCGAGCTAGCCGAGCCCCGTGCGCTCGAGCAGCCCGAGACCACCGCACCGACCTCACCCGAGCTCGCCGTCACCGGAGATCCCTTTCAACGCCGTCGCTGCCTCAGCTCGTCCCCGACCCCGCCGGTGGCCTCTACGGGAGCGCTGTGAGCCTAGCTACTCCCCCGACCCTCTCTCTCTCATTCCCGAGCCGTGTAGCCACCGCACGAGGATCACACGCCCGCACCGTCGCGGACCTCGTCGCCGACGTGCTTCCGGCCACACTCCAGCCACAAGATGGTGTCCATCTTGCTCACCGAGTCCCACAGCACCTAGCTAGCCACTCCACGAGCCTCACCGACCCCTCTAGCGCCAAGTTCATCCTCGACCGAACCCCGGTGGCCGCCAAAGTCGTCGCCGGCGCCAACTTCGGCCACCCCGACCCCAACGGGCTCCGCCAAGAGCTGCGGGTTGTCCTCAGCTCCACTCCGGTGGCCTCCGCGGTCCATTTGGTGGCCGAAATGGCCAAAACCACTCCCGCCGCCGCGTCGGGCTCGCCGGCGGCTAAACGCCGGCAGCCGACTTTGACTTTGACCACGGGTGGGCCCTGGTTGACTCCCCTGAGTCAATGACAGGTGGGGCCCAGCCCTGTTAATTAAACAGGATTAGTTTTAATTAAGTTTTAATTAAAATAATCACCCTGACATGCGGGACCCACTGTCAGGTTTGACCCAGACCTGTTCCGTTGACCTGCTGACGTCACACTGACGTCAGGCTGACGCAGTAATTGATTTTCTGGATTTAAATTAAATCAGGAAATTCCAGAATATTATTTAAACTTCAAAAATTCATAACTTTTATTCTGTAACTCCAAATTGGACAAATTATATATGAAAAATGATCAGAAAAATCCAATCTATCCATCTGTACTATTTTCATGCATGATCAAACAAGTTAAATTGATGTTTTAAGCAGAACAAGGAAAAGCACTTAAAGAGGCCATGTTTGAGTTTGAAATTTGAATCTTTGATTCAAATTTGTTCAAACCCTTCTGGGTCTAGTTGCATTAGCCCAACACACTCATATTGCCATGTTTCATGCATGCATCATATTGTTGCACATTGTTTGGTGATGGTTGTATATCGGTGTTCTTTGCGGCAGGATCTGTCCCCGAGGAGTACCGTGACTACCCTAACGAAGAACCGTATCAGTGCATCGAACCATCAGGCAAGCAACCAACCATTTGATCATACCGATACAATCCCATGTTCTCGCTCCTGCTCTCTT
>NC_057813.1:623698586-623722569 GCF_018294505.1 Triticum aestivum
ATGGTAGCTTGCTACTGCTCTGGAACACTTAGGCTGGCCGGCATGTGTCCTTCTTCGTTCCTGTGTCTGTCCCTTCGGGGAAATGTCACGCTTTGAGTACCGGAGTCCTGTTAGCCCGCTACAGCCCGGTTTACCGGAGTCCTGCTAGCCCAGTGCTACAGCCCGGACCCACTTGCTGATGACCGACACGTTCGAAGCTGGGTCATGGATGCCTGTCCCTGTAAGTCTGTGCCACTTTGGATTTACGACTAGTCATGTCAGCCCGGGCTCTTTATCATATGGATGCTAGCGACACTATCATATACGTGAGCCAAAAGGCGCAAACGGTCCCGGGAAAAGGTAAGACGACACCCGTGGGAATACCGTGCGTGAGGCCGCAAAGTGATATGAGGTGTTACCAGCTAGATCGATGTGACATCGAGTCGGGGTCCTGACAGAGGTCGTCCAGACTGTTGGCTTCGCCGGGATTGGATTGATTATCCGATTCGTCCTGTTCGGACGGTTGCTTGGCTGCGTGTTCGTCGTCCACTGGTTTGCCCTGCTCTACCGCTGGGTCATTAGGAATGTTGTTTTTGCCGAGGCGGGGCTTAGGGCGGCGCTTGCGTCGCCGTTTTGGTTGTTTATCGGCAGGATTATCCTTTGCCGCGCCCCGTTGTTCCTCTTCATCGCCTCCTTTTGGGGTATCCACCATATATACGTCTTGCGTTGGGGTGGTCTTCCGGTGCCCTGTAGGCGCCGGTTCATGATCTTCTCCGGCATCGTCATCCATACCGTCGATGTCATCGGAGTCATAGTCTAGCATGTCGGTTAGATCGTCGACATTGGCTACAAAGTGGGTGGTGGGTGGGCTTTGAATTTCTTCGTCGTCCGCATCCCAACCAACCTGACCGTAGTCCGGCCAGGGCTCTCCGGATAACGAGAGATGCTTTAGCAAATTTAGGATGTCGCCAAAGGGCGGGTGCTGAAAGATGTCCGCAGCGGTGAACTCCATGATCGGCGCCCGATCGGATTCGATTGGCCGGGGCGGAGGAGGTTCGGAGTCCGGCGGGGAGTCCGGCACCTTAGAGTCACGAGCTTTACAGGGGACAAGGTCAGTGTTTGGTTCCATCACCGTGGAAGTTGCAGCCCTCGAGGCGGTGTCCAGCCACCGGTCCTCGATCTGCGCGATCGGCTCCGGACTAAGGACCGAAGCGGATTCGTGTGCGGCCACCAGGGCACTATCCGGCGGCAGAGCTAAATCATGCCCATCGTGACAGCGCGGCACGCTCGGCTGTGGCTTGAGTCCATCGAAGATCAAGTCCCCGCAGACATCGGCCGTGAAGTTTAGGCTTCCGAACCTGACCTGATGGCCAGGGGCGTAGCTTTCGATCTGCTCCAGATGGCCAAGTGAATTGGCCCGCAGTGCGAAGCCGCCGAATACAAAGATCTGTCCGGGGAGAAAAGTCTCACCTTGGACAGCATTGTTGATTGAAGAAGCCATCAAGCCTATCGGTGACGGCACAGAGGAACTCTCAATGAAAGCACCAATGTCGGTGTCAAAACCGGCGGATCTCGGGTAGGGGGTCCCGAACTGTGCTTCTAGGCGGATGGTAACAAGAGACAAGGGACACGATGTTTTACCCAGGTTCGGGCCCTCTTGATGGAGGTAAAACCCTACGTCCTGCTTGATTAATATTGATGATGTATATTACAAGAGTGGATCTACCACGAGATCAAGGAGGCTAAACCCTAGAAGCTAGCCTATGGTATGATTGTTGTAATGTATGTTGTGTCCTACGGACTAAAGCCCTCCGGTTTATATAGACACCGGAGAGGGCTAGGGTTACACAGAGTCGGTTACAATGGTAGGAGATCTACATATCCGTATTGCCAAGCTTGCCTTCCACGCCAAGGAAAGTCCCATCCGGACACGGGACGGAGTCTTCAATCTTGTATCTTCGTAGTCTTGGAGTCCGGCGGACGATGATAGTCCGGCTGTCGGGACACCCCCTAGTCCAGGACTCCCTCAAGGACACTGAGGAAGCCTTCGCACAGAGTGACGAAGGCCGACAGCAGCACCACCGTGTTGGGAGTGAGGTGGTGCGGCTGAAGATGGTAGAAATCAAGAAACGAGCGGAAGAAGCCGCTCGCGGGAAGACCGACGCCGCGCAGGCAGTGCGAGTAGAAGATCACTCGCTCACCCTCCTCCGACGCCGGCGAAACCTCCCTCGCCAGTGCGAGGCGGACCCGCACAAGATCCTCGCCCGGCAACCGCCGCGTCTTGCAGAGGAAGTCGATGTGGTCGTCGCGGACGTTGGAGCCGTCTCAAGAGCTCGACGTCGGAGCCATGGCGACGCAAGGGCTCCACGGAGCGGTGGCGGCAAGATCGCGGCGCGCTAAGGAAAGTGGCGGAACAATGGCGCCGCGGGGAGCCGCTGTGGCAATGGCGAGAAGGGAGAAGGTAGTGGCGGAGTGAGGGCGAGCGTGCGAACGACTGCCGCTCCCCCTCCCCGCCCCTACTTATAGCCTCGTGCGGCGAAGCCGAGGAGGCAAGGTTCGGGGGGGCGTGGGATTAACTGCACCCACTCCCCCACATCTCGCAAAAATCACGCCTTTACAACGTGTGGGAACCGCCGTCGGAAGACGTGCGGTCGTTTCAGGCCGTAGAAGATCCGCACACGGGACGATGCGTGAAAAAGTGGTGGGCCCCGGCCTGCGGCGGCATCCGGTCACACGCGTGGGCTAACAGGCCCTTCCAGCCAAAGGGTGCCACGTGGCGCGCAGACATCGGGCGGCCAGGCCGTCGCTTGGCTAGCGCGCCAGCTCGTTCCCGCCTTCGGATTTCAAGGAGACTTCGCCAAGAAGGCACGCATAGGAGAAGCCGGCTCCTAGCTGCCGGCTCTTCGGGGTAGGAAGCTGGCCGAGCTTCTCGATTCCCCTTTCAACCACAAAGCCCAACCAGCTTCGGGGACTACTGTCGGAGTAAATGACTACGGGTAGCCTAATCGGCCCCCTTAGGCCATTTGAAAAAACAACAGGCCGACTGAGCCTTGAAGCACCCAAGACACGGGGCCGCCTTCCTCCGGCCGGCTATCTCACTGGACGGCTACCGGAGGGCGGCCCGGCCCTAAACTCTCTTGGGGGATGCCACGATAGGGCCGACTCCAAGAGAGCCGGCCACGAAAAGACCGGCTCCGAGAAGACGGCCCAAGAGAACCGACTCCAAGAGGCCGGCCCCAGGCAGGCGGCCAGGGGCCGTGCCCTAAAAGTCTGCACCCCTCATAACGATGATGGGACGGGGCATGGCAATAGTGGACCCTTCCACCCCTGAATCTTGGAGCTTGCATGGCTACAGTGCGCCATACGGGACATCCATCACCCGTCCGGCGTGGCACTGTTGCCATGATGGTCCTGACGCCATCCATGCCAGGATGCCATTACTGCCCGTAGGCGGCGGGCCCCTTTGTTCAGAGAGACGCCTGAAGGCGGCCTAGCCTCCCCCAGTCGGCCTGAGGCATGGCCGGATTCCTATAGCCAGCTTGCCCCCTTCCTCGGGGCATGCGCACCATTAAGGAGACAAGATGAGGTAAGGCTACAGTGAGAGTCCTCAAGGCGGCGGTACTGTAGCCATGCTTACCTCGACAAAGCCCTTGTCATCAGAGGCGACGCAACAGTAACTAGCCCCCAACAAGACCCCCAAGCGGTGGGGCCGGCCTGTCGACTAATGAGTCGGTAGCCGGCGGGACCCACCAGTCGGTGGGCCCCAGCAGCCGGCGGAGAAGCCGGCGGCCACAGACACTGACGGCCCAGTCGGATTACCATTGTACCCCCGGGGGGTAGGCCTATATAAACCCCCCGGGACACCCATGCAAAGGGTTGAGCTCATAGAGTTTTACACACCACTATAGGGAGAGGAGAGAGCTAGCCTTGCCCTTCTTCCTCCTTCCACCGAACAGCTCAAGGAGCCCCCAACCTGGGTAAGATCCGCCGGCGTGCATGTCTTCGCCTCATCCCGTTTCCAAGCACCGGCGATGTCTTACTGGCTCCCACACAGATAAGCCATCCGTTGGCATATGTCGCACCTACCACCCGACACCCACCCATGTACGTACCTGCACTAAAGAAGAAGTGCACGCAGGACACACGTATACTCACGTCTCGTTCCCGGCCACACCCGCGCGGTTACATGGTGGAGTTCGTCTCTGTACGAAAAGGCAGCCCACGTGATAATTTGACGCGTGTAGCGGTTGTTTACTCGAAGGAGGGTCGGGTACCACGCCTAGAATATAAAACGATTGCCATGGGGAAAATGGAAAAATGGGTTTGTCTCTCGTCACACCATCTCACACAAGGCCGTCGTGGCCTCTCTCTCTCAGTGTTGGCCAGTGATCCGGCCGCATCCCGTCCGCCGGCGGAAAGGGAGGATGTGCATCGTCTCTCCGTTCGATGGCGTTGAGGCAGCTCGTCCCAATCTGCGGTACCCGCCGTTCTCTCTGACCAAGCTCTGGCGCGGTAGGGCCTTCGCCACTTGCTCGCCACCGCAGTATGGGCAGATCCCGGCCGCCGGCGCCCTCCTAGTAACATCCCGACGACCCTCAGGTACAGCTTCCTCCGGCCTTGCTCCACTGCCCATCTTCCCACGTTGCTGCATGTGGATCTTCTTTAGTTGTTTGCTTAAATCATATCTCGGCCGGCGTACTTTCCATCTTGCAATCTCGTCCTCAAACCATTTTTGATAAACCACCATGTGTTATCTTTCCCTTTTTACATGGAACATGCTTCTTTTTTGTCGGCGTATCTGTCTTCAACTCGTGTTATTGGGCAGTAGTTGTTTCCCTTTGACCTCCTTTTGCAAACAGGGCTATCCATTTTCACCTTGTTGCTATTGCGACCTTTTGGTGAACTACACAAATCACTTTTCTGAAGAGTGTTTTGTGCAGTTCTGCCAAAATGTCACACGGGCAACGTTTTTACATTTCTGTGGGACTGCAGAAAGGAAGATTGGTTTTGCTATCCTCCTCATCCAACTCCGTGCCTAATCTTCTCCAACAAGAAGTTAGTCCTAAAGAGAGATCATAGAGGTGATCAGCTTCTATTTATATGTGTTATGTTTCATCATCTAGTTCCACTATTATTGTAATCACACTGACTGGATATCTTTGCAAACAGGGATGGTTTGCCCGATTTTAGTGGAGCTGCACAAAATGATCGGATTGTGGTGTCCTTCATACACCTCTTTTTTGGCTACATAGTTGAGTGAAACTAGCTGCCAAGCAATGAACACTGTGCCAAGGAAATGGAGCCACGCCTATGAACATCATCGATCATTTTTTTTCTTTATTTGTACACATTCTCACAACTTTGTCTTCAGTTGTGATGTGAATATTGGCACTGATCTGTGAACCATTGAGATGCATTAGCCATGGTAGTTTCATTTGTATTTGATGGAATGTTGTAACGAGATAATCTCGAGGCAAGACACCTGAATCCTAAGTTGAAACCTTTTTTTTCCTGCGGGAACCAGAGTTGAAACCTTCATAGAATCACAGTACAATTTCATCAAAATTATGCGTACATATAAACAAATCCTGAAGGATTGATAGCAATGCCAGAAACAATTCAACTTCGTTTCGCCGACATGTTGGACATCCTTCATCCGGCTCCACCTGCCATGCAGCAATATTGAGTGCACAACACAACTTCAGGGAAAGATTCACCCCGGTCGTTGCGTCGCAGTAGTAATGACTAGTGAGCAAGTCAAATCATAGAGCCCTACCTTCGCCATAGTAAGTTGTTCGGACGAAGCAACCATCATTTCTCTGTTCCTTGAATTCGCTGGTACTCCCATATTCCCACAGTACTACCTTCGTCCGGGTTTATTGGTCCCATTGTATTTCGTGCCAAATTTTGACCATAGATTAAACTAATAAAATGTTCAAGCATGTCATCAAACATTATATTTTTGAAAACTATGTTCAAATACGAATCCAATGAGATAATTTTTCTTGACATGAATTAACATTTTGTTAGTTAAATCTTTAGTCAAAATTTGGCACAAACTACAAAGGGGACCTATAAACCAGGACGGAGGTAGTAATAAGTTGCTCGGGCGAATCAACCATCACTATATCCGCTCACGTGTGATGACCACAGGAGCTATCCATTCAGATTACATGTTAAAAAAATAAAGGTCAAGAACTAATGCGGCAAACTTTCAAAAAAACTAATGCGGTACCTCGGGCCAACGCGGCCAGATCGCATTTTGCATGAGAAATTACACACCATTTTCGTTGACATGTGGTCTCGTTCCAACATATCAGTGAGACGACGGCGAGTAGTAGGAGTATTTCTGAACCGACGTGTAGGTCGGGGCGCCCCTTCGTGAACCGTGGCAAACTAGCAACCGTCCACCGACTCTTCGCCTTTCCCTCTCGATTTGGAACTGCTGTCGCACGCTCTTCCTCTCCCTCCTCCATTTTCCTTCAGCCCTTCACCCTTTCTTCTACCATTGTTTGATCGTCTTCTCCATGGAGGGAACAGGACGGAAACGACCCCGTTATTCTTGCCCCGATCTGAAAGATGACGTGGTGGAGGAACTCATTGATCGGTGCGACGTCATCACCTCGGCTAGCATGGCAGGTTCGTTCAAGCCCATTCTCAACTCAACTAATAACATCATTACAAGGAACCCAAGAGTCAAGAAGCGGTTTGATCTCCCCTATCTTCTTTGTCGTGACCCTGATGACTGGCGCCGTCACGACGGAGGCCTCGCCCTGTGCAAGTTGATGCCGCTTGATAATGATACGTATAATGTTAAGATGCCATCGCTTGGGGGAAAGACTTGGGCAGGCGCAAATGGAGATTGGGTTGTTTACATTAGGTCCAACTGCGAGTGGGAACTTGTGAATGTGTACACTCATGACCGGGTTCCACTTCCAAAAATCTCAGCAGACTACCCAGAGGTTGAGCACACCAGTATTGTATGCACGTTCAAATACAATCATGGTGACTGTCTTCTACGGAAGATAGCGATTTCTAGAGTTCCCAACCGCTCTTGGAATTACAACAACTATGAAGTTGTTGCTATCTTCGACAAGCTTGTTGCTGTCCTTGCTGGTTTGACTCGATGGACATTGCTCAAAATCAGTTTCTGTACACGCATGAGTACTGTGATGCAATTCAATACGAGGGCCTTGTGTTTGCTGCCACCACTCATGGCACTGTTTTTGCATGGAATCGTTGTGATTTCGGTACGTTTGTCTTCCACTGTATTTCATCCACATGCATGCGGGTTAGCAAGTTTCCCTTTACTAATTAACCTTCTTCTTGTGTTTCCAAGGTCCTGTGAACATTCCACCACCTATACTTGAAAAATTTTATAACCAAGGGGGAGATGACGATGGTGATGATCACGAGCATGAGGACGAGCAGCGCCCATATACTCTTTGGCGCCTGGCAACTAATTCCGATGGATCACCTCTTCTCGTGTGTATACAGCCCACTGATGATGTTACTGATAAGGAAGCAGGTGTAGTCTCCCATGGTCGCACTCTCCGGACCTATTCCAACACCCATTGCATGGTATTCGGGATGGATACTAGTGTGCTAGCGCCAACACCTTCTCCCTGGTACAGAATTTATAGTCTTGGAGAAAACTTGCTCTTCCTTGGACAAAACTATCCGATGATGGTGAAGGCGATCCAACTGCTGTTGACACAACGTTACTAGCACCATTTATGAGAAGCAACTGTGTCTATACCTCTGACATTAGGGTGGTTCCCTACCCTGGTACTGATATAGTAGGCCGCTTCAGCCTAGATGATCAGTCCTGCGTTGGTCTCGAGATCAACAATAGATGGCCTGTCCCAGAGAATCACTTGTGGTTCAAAGCAAGCATTTCCAACGCCGAGGAATGGTTGAGTTGAAGTTCATTTCATTGCTTGTTATTTGTTGTGTGGTGAAAACTTTAGTATTTATAATGTATCCTCGCTGTCGATGTGGGTTGATGACCTGTTGTATGTAATAAAATGATATGCCTGTGATAAACTTACTAAATTTATGAATGGCTTTCAAGTTGCTTCTGTGAGTGAGTGGTGCGACAATGCAAAAAAATATTTTCCAAATACATAATTGTACGTGCATTGCAACAGGTTATCGGATGAGGCCAATCAACAATAGTAGTACACTATTTGTACTAGCTTCACATGCTTCGCGCGTCGTGCGGGTGTTTTTACTGTAGCCATATTGTACGTAACCAGCACCTCGAATCCTCGATACTAGTACTATATATTAAGTAGTAGGAGTAGTAGGGTGGCATGGCCAGAACAAACATTCACGTCCAGGAGCACGGCACACGCCACCAGCACGACTTCCATCTGACACCATATTTCTTGGAGTCCGTGCTAGGGCAATCTCTTCAACCTCACCGTTTCTCTAACTCAGCCATCGCACGGTGGGCGAGGTGGGGTTTTGCCGATAGTCGGTTTCCTCAACTGCGGTCCCACTTGTAAGGCCAACTCCAATGCTCTATCAATATATGGATGTACTCTTCTTCCCATACAAAAACTTGCATCCATTCTACTCCCTCCGTTGCAAAATACGTGCCTTCTATTTTTCAAAATATATATGTATCTAGACATGTTTTAGTATATAGGTACATCCATTTTTGGACAAATGGAAGTCAAGTATTTTGGAATGGAGGGAGTACACAATAAAAATTTTAAGTTAGCACAACTAGTCTAATCCGAGAGCACAATCGAAGATTTGGTCGGGTTCTTCCTCCTTTTACCGACACGTGGGACATCCAGCATCTAGGTCGTGTCATGAAAGAAAATAGAGTGGTAGTTGAAGCCATGAGATGTGCATCTTGGGTTAAACTGTAAATAGAATCTTACTACTCTTGAGTAACTCCAAAAGCGGCCACCGAAGATCTTTCTTGGATTTGTTTTTCATCGCCAGCACGTCGAGGTGAAAGATGTGCAGGTTCAGTGGGTCCTCTTGCGTTTTCACTGACATGTGGGGCCGCATGTGAGCAAACAGACGATGGGCTCCGCGTGTCCGCTGGCTGGCTGAGAAGAGAGATAGAGGAGGGCTGAGCATGGACTGCAGGAAATTTGTTCTACGTAACGAGCACCTTGATATTCGCGTGTGGTTGTTTCTAGAATAAAAAAAGGAGGTACCCCTACTTATGTTACTCCCACTACGCCTAGCCTAAGGTTAGTAGGTGACCTTGTGCTTGGCTCTTCGCCTCTTCCGGAAGTCGATGGTTCTACAGTAGTGCTTCTGGCAATCTGACACCAAATAAGCTGCTGCACGTCCACCGCTTGTAAGCAAAAGTTTCTCCTCGTGCTATGAGCCACCGCGCAAGCGTTGGCGTTGGAGCGTCTGCAAGGAACCTAGCGTGTTTTCCCCTGTTTTTTGCCGCCTGCCCACCTATAAACAACTAAAAGAACATGAACTTTTCGCTAACCACTAGAAACGGTACATCAGGATGCTAAGTTGAAGATGTTTTATACTCCCTACGTTCCCAAATATAAGTCTTTTTAGATATTTCAATAAGGGACTACATACGAAACAAAATGAGTGAATCTACACTCTAAAATATGTCTGCATACATCCGTATGTTGTAGTCTATTTGAAATGGCTAGAAAGACTTATATTTAGGAATGGAGGGAGTAGTTTATATTGAATTATTGATAACCACGCAACAAGCCACGCATGTACAGGATGCATGCAGCCATGCATGTACACAAGCCAATGCACTAACTCCATCCGATCCAACTCATGCACATACGCGCATAGCATGGAGCACACAACGCACGTACACAAGACGTGCATGCACACATGCTCGGCCGCAGAATGCACGTGAATAACACATGCATGCGCACACACTCGGCTGCATGGAGGCGTGCGCCATCCGCGGCGATGTCCGGTTCGTCATGCTACGACGAAGCTCGCACGCAACGACGCATATGCATCTCTTGCAGCACCTCTTTGCCGTCGTTGCTCAACTACTAGTCGGAGACAAAGACGACCGCAGCCTCGGCCTTAGAGCTAGCACCGATGGAAAAACACGCACGCTGCACGCACACGAGCACATACAGAGTGCCCACGACGTGGCGGTGGTGCGTCCCCAGTCGCCTCTACTCCTTCTGCGCAGGTTGTCTATCAAGGCGGCTGCATGCTAATGATGATGTGGGTGAGATCTTCTAGGACTCAGATGATGACGAGGAAAATTATGAGACACAAGGTGACGTACACCGTCAAGGTCCACGGTCAAGGGGGTGCTAGTAAGTGCTTAGATGTGCTTAGAGCAAGTACAATAGAGCTGAGTCAGCAGGCTATAAGGAATAAACTATAGTATATTTCTGCTTAGTTGGAGGAAAGAGAAGAGGAGAGAGAAGGTAAGTGAAAGTGCAACTATCCCTAGGTGGTTTTGGTAATTAATAACAACATATAGCTCATTGAGCTAATGCTATTCCAAGACTATTATTTCAGGAAAGCTCAATGAATGGCATGGCATGGATAATGAAAGTGGATCCCTCAAAATTCTAATGACAAAGGATTGGCTCAAGCGCAAAAGCTCAAGACTCTTCATTTTACATTTTAGTGATCCAAGATCACATTGAGTCTATAGGAAAAGCCAATACTATCAAGGAGGGATGAGGTGTTGCTTAATGAGCCTCTTGCTTCAATGTGCTTAGTGATATGCTCCAAAACCCTTAACTACTTTCCCACATCCACAAATGACCTAAACCCAAAGCCAAAATCGGTCACACCGAAACTTCCTATCCGGCGCCACCGATTCCAAAAGTCATAGCCACTGCCACAAACCCTAAGCAAATCGGTCTTACCGATAGGGATCTCGGTCTCACCGAGATGGGGTTGCAATCTCTCTGTTTCCCTTTGTAACGTTTTGGTCTAATCGAAGTGAGCGATCGGTCCCACCGAGATTGCAATGTAAAGTCTCTGTTTCCTTTTTGTAACATTTCGCTCTCACCGAAAAGAGCAAATCGGTCCCACCGAGTTTACCTGACCAACTCTCTGGAAAGCTTATTACCAAATCGGTCTCACCGAGTTTGTGTAATCGGTCTTACCGAGATTACGTTATGCCCTAACCCTAACCGAATTGGTCTCACTGAGATGCATGTCGATCCCCCCGAAAATCACTAACGATCACTAGGTTTACTAAATCAGTCCGACCGAGTTTAACAATTCAGTCCCACCGAGTTTGATAAATTGTGTGTAACAGTTAGATTTTGTGTGGAGGCTATATATACCCCTCCACCTCCTCTTTATTCGTGGAGAGAGCCATCAGAACGAACTTACACTTCCAGCATACATATTCTGAGAGAGAACTACCTACTCATGTGTTGAGGGCAAGATATTCCATTCCTACCATATTAATCTTGATCTCTAGCCTTCCCCAAGTTGCTTTCGACTCAAATCTTCTTTCCATCAGATCCAAACCCATTGAGAGAGAGTTGAGTGTTGGGGAGACTATCATTTGAAGCACAAGAGCAAGGAGTTCATCATCAACGCACCATTTGTTACTTCTTGGAGAGTGATGTCTCCTAGATTGGCTAGGTGTCACTTGGGAGCCTCCGACAAGATTGTGGAGTTGAACCAAGGAGTTTGTAAGGGCAAGGAGATCGCCTACTTCGTGAAGATCTACCGCTAGTGAGGCAAGTCCTTCGTGGGCGACA
The DNA here is from genome assembly GCF_018294505.1 of Triticum aestivum. NCBI lineage: Eukaryota > Viridiplantae > Streptophyta > Magnoliopsida > Poales > Poaceae > Triticum > Triticum aestivum. The sequence continues at coordinate 623,710,271 of NC_057813.1, forward strand.
GCCATGGTGGGATAGACAAGGTTGCTTCTTCGTGGACCCTTCTTGGGTGGAGCCCTCCATGGACTCGCGCAGCCGTTACCCTTCGTGGGTTGAAGTCTCCATCAACGTGGATGTACGATAGCACCACCTATCAGAACCACGCCAAACACATCTGTGTCTCCAATTGCGTTTGAATCCTCCAAACCCTTCCCTTTACTTTCTTGCAAGTTGCATGCTTTAATTTCCGCTGCCTATATACTCTTTGCATGCTTGCTTGAATTGTGTGATGGTTGCTTGACTTGTCCTAAAGTAGCTAAAATCTGCCAAACTCTAAAATTGGGAAAAGGTTAAGTTTTTATTGGTCAAGTAGTCTAATCACCCCCCCTCTAGACATAATTCAAGGTCCTACAAGCGGTATCAGAGCTTTGGTCTCCATTTGCTTTGATTTCCATAGCTTTTGGTGGTCATAGCCTTGGTTTCACAACCTAGGAGAGTATGGCGTCTAGCGAGGGAAATTATCACCGTAGAGGTCCTTACTTTGATGGTACTAGTTTTGCTAGTTGGAAGCATAAGATGAAAATGCATATTCTTGGACATAACCCCGCCATTTGGGCAATTATTTGTATTGGCTTGCAAGGTGAATTTTTCGATGGGAGAGAACCAAACCGTGAAGCTAATGCGGAAGAATTGAAGATGCTGCAATACAATGCTCAAGCTTGTGATATCATCTTCAACGGATTGTGCCCCGAAGAATTCAACAAAATCAGCCGTCTTGAGAATGCAAAGGAAATTTGGGATACTTTGATTGATATGCATGAAGGTACCGAGTCCGTCAAGGAATCCAAGTTGTATGTGCTCCAAAGTCCGCTTGACAAGTTCAAAATGAAGGATGGTGAAGGTGTCGCTGAAATGTACTCTAGGCTTGCTCTTATCACAAATGAGATTGCCGGCTTAGGGAGTGAAGAGATGACCGACAAATTCATCATCAAGAAGATCTTAAGAGCATTGGATGGAAAGTATGATACCGTGTGCACATTGATTCAAATGATGCCAAACTATAAAGATCTCAAGCCAACGGAAGTCATTGGAAGGATTGTTGCTCATGAGATGTCACTCAAGGATAAGGAGGAACTTCACCAACAAGTCAAGTGGTGCTTACAAAGCCTCAAGTGAAGCCCCCACATCATCAAGTGAGAAACCAACCTTCAATGAAGAATTGAGCTTAATGGTGAAGAACTTCAACAAATTCTACAAGAGTAGAAGCAAATAAAGAAGCTCCAAATCAAGGTCTTACAATGACAAGAGATCTTCTAGTCGAGAGCGAAATTGCTACAACTGTGGGAGACCCGGACACTACTCCAATGAGTGTACGGCACCCTACAAAAGAAAAGAAGATTCTCCAAGAAGAAGGAGCAAAAGAGAAGAATCACCACCAAGAGAGAGGAGGAGTAGAGATGATCGTTATGAACGAAGACCCTCACGGAGAAGCAAGGATTCGGAAAGGAAGGACAAGTCATCAAGGAGCTACACAAAACGAAGACATCAAGCTCATGTTAGTGAATGGGTATCCGGCTCCGACTCCGACAATCACTCTGAGAGAAGCTATCACTCCGACTCCGAATATACTCAAGATGAAGGTGTTGCCGGTCTAGCACTTGTGTCAACCAACTCCTACGACATATTTGATTCACCAAATGAAGGTGTTTTAAGATGCGTCATGGCCAAAGGCCCAAAGGTAACACATCCCGAGTATGTTGATTTCAATAGTGATGAAGATGACTTGCTTGTGGATGATGATTTACTTGTTGACAACTCTAGTGATGAATACTATGATGAAACGTCAATTAATCATGCTAATCATGCTAAAACGAGTGACAATGATAAGGAGAAAATTGAGCTTCTAACTAAAGAATTAAACTCTCTTAAGTTAGCTCATGAAACTATCTATGAAGATCATTGAGAACTTTTAAGGGCTCATGAGAAGTTACGCTTTGAAAAGCTCAATCTTGAGCAAGAGCATGAGTTCTTAAAAGCAATCAATGATGATCTTCACAAGAAAAGTTCTTCTTACATTGCCAAGCGTTTACTCTTATCTACTTACATGCCTCAAGTCAAGTCTAGTAACAAGTACAAGAAAGATACTTCCTCTAGTAGTAACAATAATAATGTCAAATCCAATGTTGTTGCTTCTAGTAGTTCTCTTGATTCCACTAATGATTCTCTTAGCCAAGTTACACTTGAGCAAGAAAATAGCTTATTGAAGGGAATCATAGAGAAAGGTGTTTACAAGAGCCTTGCCGGGAGTAAGCAATTCGAGGAAATTCTACGCAAGCAAGGAAGGCACCGGAAGAATCAAGGTGTTGGTTTTGAACGAAAGTTCAATGCCAATGGAGTTGAGTGGGAAGAAGATCAATACCCCAAGATGAAGTTTGTTCCTCAACAAGAGAAGTATGATCCTACTTCCTTCAAAGGAACACAAGCTCAAGATGATCTTCCACCACAAGACCACAAGAACAAAGGCAAGGACAAGCTTCAAGAAGAGATTGATGCATTTGAAGAAGCACCTAAAGCCTCGTTCAAGTGGGTCCCCAAGACTACGTCAAGTTCTACTTCATCAAGTACAACTACAACTCCAAGGATTCCCATCAAGATGATGTGGATCCCGAAGAAGAAGAACTAGAGAGTTCTTGAGGGTGACTCCGCCAACATTCTTCACTCATATCTTTTTTGGCAAGAACAAGTGCAATCAACTTCCACATCTTGCACTAGTTCAAGGAGTCACAAACCCTCATGTTGGTAAGACAAGGGACAAGGTAACCTAATAATTTCATGGACATCATCTTGTGTGTGCATCACTCTATGTCTATGGATATTCTTGTTTGTTCCTTGTGGGACTAACCCATGTAGGTAAGTTGAAAGTGCAACTCACTCCAAAGGATTGCTCCAAATGGTCTACATCAACATTGAGCATCTACATCTTCAACACCTACATGAAGTCATCATCGACAAAACCCAAGGTTAGTTCATCCCTCTAAAGGGGATCTCACATCTAGGGGGAGCTTAACTCTAAGAATTGAGTCAAAGCAACTCTAATGGTGTGAACACATCAATGCATTATGTAAAAGTGGTAACCCCACTTGAGCTTAAACGATGAGTATGACCTATGATCAGATGTTCTCATTTGACTCCTAAGTCAATATACTCATATATAGATGACCTAGTCATCGCCAATTGTTTGATAGATGCTAGAATTGGTTGTGCATGCTTTGCCACATATTTCATTTGCTATCTTATTGTGTGAGCATGTTGGTGCATATTTTACTCATTCAAGGACATCCACTTGTAGTTTTGATTGTTTGGTTTCTTTTCTCTTTGCCAAGTGGATGGACAAGAATGCCTAAGAACCTTCTTTAGCTATCTATGCTTTTCTCATCTCAAACTCTATTCATGCTACATCACAAAATTTGATCAAGTCAGATTCGAACCACTCTGTGTGAGGACCACTCGGAGTCCCCGATTCGTCATAGACTTAAAATTCCAAAACCTCTTTGTGATTCTCGGTCTGACCGATTCTTCCATTTCAGTCCTACCGAGATCACCAAGTTGATCTGAATTTTCAATCTCGGTGCAACCGATTTGAACTTTTCGGTCTCACCGATTTGCTATAACTGAACACAGTTATGCATCTCGGTGCCACCGAGTTGTTCCACTCGGTCACACCGATAGGGTCGGGCTATATATAGCCACGGGCAAAAGTTTGGAAATTTCTCCGAAACCCTTCGCCCGCGCAATAGCTCGCTCTGCCATCGTGGTCTCCGAATCGTCTCCTCGCCGCCAGCAGCCTCCTGTCGCTGGTCTCCGTCATCGTCAACGGAAATCGTCCCCGCCGTTGCCGCCGTAGCAAGTCCACCGCCAAGTTAGGGTATGGAGTTGATCTTTGTGCCATCCACGTCTGATTCCTAGCACATTGTTTTCATATTGATTCTTGCCACGATTGAGATTCTTCTATCCAGCCAAAATAGTCCGTAGTTTAGATGCGATTCAAATTTTTAGGGTTAGGTTTCCGCCAAAACCATCTCGGACCCACCGAGTTGAAAAACTCGGTCTCACCGATTTGGCGTATGCCATTGCACTAGTGACTCTCAGTCTGACCGAGAATTAGTAATCGGTGCGACCGATTTGAGGATTCTGTGAAACCCTAGCAGTCTCGGTGCCACCGAACTGAAACTCGGTCCAACCGAGATCATCAGTTTAGGCTCCAAAACTGCTTCGGTATCATCGAGTTTGAAAATTGGTTGATCCAAAATGCTTTCTGTGGAAAACTAAAACTGAACTTTTGAATTATTCTTTTGCAAAAATCTCTGCATTTTGTGATGCTCATCTATTCTATCTCATCTATAACTCTTCACAGGGTCAGCAGTCAGCTTTTGCAGTATGTCTGATCAGAGTGACAGCCAGAACAGGTCTGAAGAGCACATGGACTTGAGTGAGGGCACTAGTCCCTCAACTTCAGATGATGGGAGCAGAAGTACTCCTAGCAACTTGCCTAAGGCTGCAACTAGGCAAAGGAAAAAGAGAACCTCAGACTCAGAGGATGAGGATTACAAAGCTGAGGAGGATGAGGCCACTTCCAAAAAGGTGGTGCTCAAGAAAGAGTATGGCTCTGCACAAAGCACAAAGCCAGGCCTGAAGAAGAAAGTTCCTGCCAAGAGAACTCCAATGCCAAGTTCAGGCAGTCCACTCAAGTGCCAGCTCAAGCTCAATCCAAAGTGGCACCTGCAAGGAAAGAAGAACCATCAAAACCTCAGAAAGTCCCCACTGGTGCAACCATGAAATTCACAATTGAATCAGAAGATGATGGTGATCAGGACAAGAAAAAGAAGAGAGCTAGAACCACAACTGCCAAGGTCCTTGGAAAGCCCTCAATGAGAAGGGATTCTGATGAAGAGGAAGAGGATGCTGCACCAGCTCCTAAGGCATCCAAGCTTATGGGAGATGCAATCAGGTCAGGGGCTGCAACATCCAAGCCCAAAGATGCACCCAAAGCTGCCTCCAAGGCCAAGCAAGCTCCAAAGAGGAATACTAGGAGTATTCCAGCTGCTGAAAAGAACAAGGCCCCAGTGCCAAATGTTGCAGAAGATGAAGATGAAGAAGGACAGGTCCTCAGAAAGCTCAAGCCCAAGATACCAGACCACAATGATGCCCATCCTGTGGCTGAGGACATGAGAATCAGGAAGGATTCAGGGCTGAGGTTGTGGAGGATGGAGGACCCATATGCTTCAAGAAGAAGAACTGCTGTTGACTACAGGTTCCACACAAAGGAACAGCGGGACTTTTATGAGACCATTCTGTTGGACAAGAAGCCCATTGTCTGTGATATGAGGTGGGTTGACTGGAAATTCATCAGGGAGAATGAGCAGCACTACCCTGGAGTGGAGGAGAGCTTTATTGCTTATGGAGTAGCAGATTTTGTTGGACAAAAGTTCACCAACTGGAATGGTGAGCTTATCATGCAGTTCTACTCCACAGCACACTTTTATCCAGATGGTAGAATTGTGTGGATGTCTGAAGGTACAAGGTACCAGTTCACTGTTGGAGAATGGGCAAGTTTGATCAATGCCCCCAAGGAAGAAGAAGATGACCTGGACATATATGCCAAGAAGAAGTTGGGACACAATTCAATGGCTCACATGTACAAGGAAATTCCTGACAAGGCTGTTGAGACTCACAAGCTTGGATCAGTTCACTTTCTGCTGTTAGGGTTGGCAACCATCAATTGGATTCTGAGGCACACCTTGTTGCCCAAGTCAGGTGACCATAACATGATCAAAGGGCATGCCATCAACATGCTGCATGTGTTTGATGTGCCCCAGAAATTCAAAGTCATGAGCCTCATCATTGAAACAATCAAGAGGACTGCAGCAGATCAGAAGAGGAGTTGTGGATATGCACCTCAGATTCAAGCATTGATCAACTCCAAAATGGGCATAGGAAAATATCAGTTGGATAAGGAACATTTTCCAATTTATTTAGACTTTGAGGACAATGAGGTTGTCATGAATGAAGATGATCCACAATCAGTCCAAGCTCAAGAGAAGAAGGAGAAGGCAAAGAAGGAGAAGGCTGCCAAGATGCCAACTCAAGAGGAGGCATCTGAGTATTTCTTGAAGACCAAACAAGAGCAGCTTGGTTACCTGATAGCATCAACTCTGAGGATTGAGAAAGGGTTGGCCACCCTAACTCAAAACCAGGAGAGCCTGGAGAGAATCATGGAACAAAAGTTCTATGATCTAGATGTCAAGGTAACTGAGATTCAGTTAGTTGTGGAGCAGCTGCAGGATGACATGCAGGAGAGGAAGGGCAAGACAACTACCAATGTGTTTGCCAGAGTGCCCAGAGCCCAGAGGTCAGTTACAGTGCCAGTGACAGACACTAGAGCTACAACTTCAGCACCAGCTACTGCCCCAACAGGTCCAGTACAACCAGCTCCAGCACCAACTCCTCCAGCACCCTCTACTTCAACTGAAGCCTTCGTTCAAGGAGCCATCTCTACACCACCACCAGAAGATCAAGCCTGAGAGACGATCTAGCACTATGCATTTTCCATGAACTTTTTGGTAACTTGTTGCCAAAGGGGGAGAAAAATGTATAGATCATAGGCTTCGATAGAGAGTGTTGCTTTTGTTCTCTCTTGCTTTATTTGGTGGTTTTTCAAACTTTGTTTTCTTTTGGTTGAGATACTATGCCTGTGAGACATTGATGATCATGTGTTTGATCATAAGCTACACTTATGCATGCTTGATATTATTCTATCTATCCTATGTGATCATTCACTATGCTTGGTGATGAGTGCTTGTATTCATTGTTTATTATTTTGAGTGCTCCACCAAGATGTATGTGACATGGAAGAGTAACCCATGAGCCTAATTCATTGTGCATTTGCAGTCCAAAGCAAATCTTAAACTATGCACAAATTTAGGGGGAGCTCGTGCTTATCACATACTTCTCAAAGCAACGATGTCATTCAATCTTATTATCATTTGTCGAAGCTTTGATCTATATGTTGTCATCAATTACCAAAAAGGGGGAGATTGAAAGTGCAACTATCCCTAGGTGGTTTTGGTAATTAATAACAACATATAGCTCATTGAGCTAATGCTATTCCAAGACTATTATTTCAAGAAAGCTCAATGAATGGCATGGCATGGATGATGAAAGTGGATCCCACAAAATTCTAATGACAAAGGATTGGCTCAAGCTCAAAAGCTCAAGACTCTTCATTTTACATTTTAGTGATCCAAGATCACATTGAGTCTATAGGAAAAGCCAATACTATCAAGGAGGGATGAGGTGTTGCTTAATGAGCCTCTTGCTTCAATGTGCTTAGTGATATGCTCCAAAACCCTCAACTACTTTCCCACATCCACAAATGACCTAAACCCAAAGCCAAAATCGGTCACACCGAAACTTCTTATCCGGCGCCACCGATTCCAAAAGTCATAGCCACTTCCACAAACCCTAAGCAAATCGGTCTTACCGATAGGGATCTCGGTCTCACTGAGATGGGGTTGCAATCTCTCTATTTCCCTTCATAACGTTTCGGTCTAACCGAAGTGAGCAATGTAAACTCTTTGTTTCCTTTTTGTAACATTTCGGTCTCACTAAAAAGAGCAAATCGGTCCCACCGAGTTTACCTGACCAACTCTCTGGAAAGCTTATTACCAAATCGGTCTCACCGAGTTTGTGTAATCGGTCTTACCGAGATTACGTTATGCCCTAACCCTAACCGAATCGGTCTCACCGAGATGCATGTCGGTCCCACCGAAAATCACTAACGGTCACTAGGTTTACTAAATCGGTCCGACCGAGTTTAACAATTCGGTCCCACCGAGTTTGGTAAATTGTGTGTAATGGTTAGATTTTGTGTGGAGGCTATATATACTCCTCCACCTCCTCTTAATTCGTGGAGAGAGCCATCATAATGAACCTACACTTCCAGCATAGATTTTCTGAGAGAGAACTACCTACTCATGTGTTGAGGCCAAGATATTCCATTCCTACCATATGAATCTTGATCTCTAGCCTTCCCCAAGTTGCTTTCCACTCAAATCTTATTTCCACCAGATCTAAACCCATTGAGAGAGAGTTGAGTGTTGGGGAGACTATCATTTGAAGCACAAGAGCAAGGAGTTCATCATCAATGCACCATTTGTTACTTCTTGGAGAGTGGTGTCTCCTAGATTGGCTAGGTGTCACTTGGGAGCCTCCGACAAGATTGTGGAGTTGAACCAAGGAGTTTGTAAGGGCAAGGAGATCACCTACTTCGTGAAGATCTACCGCTGGTGAGGCAAGTCCTTCGTGGGCGACAGCCATGGTGGGATAGACAAGGTTGCTTCTTCATGGACCCTTCTTGGGTGGAGCCCTCCATGGGCTCGCGCAGCCGTTACCCTTCGTGGGTTGAAGTCTCCATCAACGTGGATGTATGATAGCACCACCTATCGGAACCACGCCAAAAACATCCATGTCTCCAATTGCGTTTGAATCCTCCAAACCCTTCCCTTTACTTTCTTGCAAGTTGCATGCTTTAATTTCCGCTGCCTATATACTCTTTGCATGCTTGCTTGAATTGTGTGATGATTGCTTGACTTGTCCTAAAGTAGCTAAAATCTGAACTCTAAAATTGGGAAAAGGTTAAGTTTTTATTGGTCAAGTAGTCTAATCACCCTCCCTCTAGACATACTTCAAGGTCCTACAGTAAGCGGGCTCTTCGTGAAGAGCCAGCTCTAGCACGTGCTCCTAGGCACTTTGTGAGCATGAAAGGTGGGCCACAGAACAAAAAAGTGGTAGTACACTCTTTTGATCTACTATTGTACATGTTGACTATAAGATGGGTTGTAGATGACATGGCAATGGCTTATAGCCAGCAGCTGGCTATACTTTTAATGCTCTTTAGATGAGGTGCTAAGTGCATTAGATGGCTTAGTAACTCAAGTCTTCAATGCATAGGTGCTTAGTTTATTGGTGCCACATCATATTTTATGCCTACGTGGCAGGCTTAGCAGCTATACATGGTGGAGCACTGGGAGAGGCCAAGGCTAGTCATAGTGGGGAGTAACTTGTACTGTAACATATTGCTATGTTACTCTAAACATCTCTATAAACCGGAAAGGAGGGAGTAGTAACATAGACTAGTGTCATATGCAGAGTATGGGAACACATGATATTTCCCCGTCCGGACCGATCCCAAGTTGGCTTCTCACCTTCTTGGCCCAACAAAAACCCCTCCCCCCTCCCGCGCGCGCTTCCCTCCCGGTGCCAGCTGAGCCCGCCGCTCCACATTGATGGCAAGTCAGGGCGACGCGACCTCTCACTGCTTCCGCCGTTGAAGCGACGCGCCGACCGAGGGCACCGCCCGCTGCACGCCCGGCATTTCAGACTACACGGTGGATAGTAACTTTTAGAACAAGTACTACAATTAGATGACATAAGCACGCTATAAGGATTTAAATATAGTATTTGTGCTTAGTTGAAGGAGAGAGAAGAGAAGCGGATTGTAGACGTGTAGCCGGTTGTACTCCAACATACTTTGTGAGACAAAAGGTGGGGCCATTATTAATGATATTGTATTTATACTAAAGGGACTAACGGGCACCTTAATTACTCCTTTTTTTCTAAGACAAACCTTGGTGGGGCTATTATTGACTTTTTTGAGCTATTATTGACTTGGACATGGGGTTTGGGGGCCAAAGGCCTACTATTATACTCGCACGACCGACCTGACATGCTCTACCCTAGCCGCCGCTATATCATATGGTTTCGCACTGTTCCAGATCTTAGCGCCGCCACGCAATTCTTCTCCAGCCCTCCTTCCGGCGTGCACCGCGAGAAGGTACAGCAGTCCTCCGAACCCCACCTTTCGTGATCCTATACGGGAGAGGGGCAATCAGGTTTTTGGGGAGCACACTCCTGTGACTGCTGCCAGCGACGACTTCCTCAATGACAGCCTTCTTCCCCGACCTCGGTAACCTCTTCATCAACGACATGAGTGACAACATCAACCACATCGGTTCTGCTCCCACTGTATAGTATGTGATTCTATCCTCCTGGTTTAGTCTGCATCATTACTTTGATGTTTGCAATTGTCGTCATGATCTATTTACTTCTGATTCGGATTAAATCTCATACTAAATTGCTCATATATTCAACAATCCAATCCAAAAACCTGATCACAGGCAATTTACTCCAAGTAGTTTTGCTACACTTTTGAAGCCACCTACTTTTAAGGGGGTGCAATATAAAAGGTGGCGCACAAGAGCAATATATTGGTTTCAGATCATGTACTACTATGACGCCACTAAGGGTAAGCCTGAGGGCGATCTTAATCCTACACAGTAGGAAGCTTTTCAGAACATGGATACCCTCTTCAAAGTCGCCCTGCTGAGTGTTCTTGACGATTCCATTGTGGATTCATATATGTCGTTTGACAGCAGCAATGACATGTGGGCTACGCTCGAGGCCACGTTTGGGCCCTCGGGCGCTGGCAACGAGTTGTACGTTATGGAGCAATTCTGTGACTACAAGATGACTGATGAGCGCTCTGTTGTTTAGCAGACTCATGAGATACAGTCACTCTCTAAGGAACTTGAGTACTTTAAGTGTGTGTTGCCGGACAAATTTGTTGCTGGGACCATCATTGCCAAGCTTCCACCTTCGTGGAACGATTTTGCTACTTCTCTGAAAAACAAGAGACATGAGTTTTCTGTTTTGGATCTCATTAGCACTCTTGATTTTGAGGAGAAGGCGAGAGCAAAATACACACGTGCTCAGGTCGCTGAGGGAGCTTCTAGTGCCCACATGGTACACGAGAAGAACTTTCAGCCCAACCAGCCCCAAAACAACAAGAACAAATCTCGGGGGAAAGGCATGTTTGATGCAAAGAACAAGCCGTCACATTCTACCAACTTCAAGAAGAATTCTCATAATGGGAAGGGATACAAACATAAATTTTGGTAGCACCGCACAAAATTTATATGGATGCATCTACCTGCTGTCAGCTAACCTCATGGTGCTCCTGGTATTCCTACATTCGTAACTAGGTACAATGACCACCACAAGATGAAATTAGCTTATTCGTACGTTGACTTGCTGAATGCAGTGCAGAACGATCCTGTCATGTGTGGAGGAGAAAACAAGCAGTGCAGCCGAAGGTGGAAATCAACCAAGGACTTATGAAATTATATGTAATCTTCCTCAGGAAGGTCAGTATCCCCTTCGTCCAGATGATCGTGTTTTGTCATGCCGAGCTATTGATATGTGCTACTGTTTTACAACACCGTTTAAGTATAGCTACAGTTTTCCTATCATTTCAGATTCAGGACAATGAATATGATATCAGGGGAACGCACAATATGGACCCATGTTGAGTCATCTCTATTGCCTCATGTGTTTGCTGCAAATGTGTCAGCATCAATTGCAAGATGAGGCAGCTAGCTAGCTGTGGAGTTGCCAACATGCTCAAAGTGCTCGCAACATTTAGAAGAAACAAACATGCCCAGGAAATTAATGCGTGCGCAGGGAGGCCCTTTGCTCATAGAAGCATCGACCGATTTTCTTTATTTCCACACCTTCTCACAGCTTTGTATATTGGTTATAGTATGGTGAATCATTGAGATGCATAGACATGCTGAACTTTTGTTCTTCTGAATGTTAGTTTAATGTGAGTGTCTGCATCCAGTACCGCATCCTCTAATTTGGTGGATGCACACAGAGAAAATAAATCTCCTTAATTTACTCCATAACCACCCTATTAAATAGGCCTAGTAACAAACCAGGCGCATGCAGTGGCCGGCGGGCACATGCATCCTGCATGCATGGCCAGCCAGCCAAGCCCATGCCCCAGCTCCAATGCAGCAACGCAAAAGAAGAGAGCGGTTCTTGGGAAAAAGCGAGTAGTTAGTGCAGCAGGCCTTATAAACACGAACATCTCGCTCTCCCGCTTCCGTCTCCCCGCCCAATTCCCCCCGCTCCCCAATCTTCCTCACTCATCCAGAAAAGCCTGCTCACCTTCTTCCTCACTCGTACAGAAAACGCCTGCTCCTCTTCTTCCACTCCTACAGAAATCCCTAGCCCTCCTTCTTCCCCACTCGCACTGCCACTAGGCTCGTCTCTGGCTACTCTGCTCAAACCCGTGAGCTCGGCGCGACGCCCACAAGGAAAATGGAGTCAGCTGGCCCCAGCGCCAAGAAGATGAGGCTCCTGCCAGCGGCGACGCCGGTTGTAGATCCTGCACCCGATAGCGCGGGGAGAAGCGGCGAGCCCCC
>NC_057813.1:623722831-623748227 GCF_018294505.1 Triticum aestivum
ACCGGTAGAATCTCCGGTGGACCGCATCAGCGATCTCCCAGGCATCATCCTTGAGGAGATCATCTCGCTTCTCCCCACCAAGGATTGCTACCGCACACAAGTCCTCTCAACTCGGTGGCGCCCTCAATGGCACACCGCGCCCCTCAATCTCGATTGTCGTCAGATATCTGTCCTTCCTGAATTTGATCTCATCAGAGCCATCGTCTCTTCTCACCAGCAGGGCCCCATTCAATGCCTCTGCATCCCGACAAGCTACCTGCTATCCATACTCGGCAAGGTGGACGCTTGGCTGACATCCCCTGAATTTGGAAAACTCCAACAGTTTGAGTTCTACCATTACCACGAAAGTTTCATACCACGAACATACCAAGAATTCGTGCCCACACCACCGTTGTCCATCTCGCAGTTTTCCTCCTCTCTCCACACCGCCACCTTCGCCCGGTGCCATCTACCAGAGGATCTGGTACAAATGCTTCGACTCCCACTGCTAAAAAAACTTTCACTTGTGGTGGTTTATCTGTCGGAGGCCTCACTGCACAGCATCATCCACTCCACTTGCCCTTCCCTGGAGCGCTTGCTGATTGTTTTGGGAATAGAAATCGGTATCAGTTGTCTCCAAATAAAATCACCTCACCTTAAAAGCATTGGAATTTGTTTTAAAGGACAGCAGCTCATCATCAAAGATGCCCCTTCACTTGAAAGGTTTCTCCTTCATAATTGTTATACACCTTCAGAAATAACTGTCGTCTCTGCGCCCAAACTAGAGACCTGGGTGTAATTCGTGACCCATTTAATAATCACAAGGAGTTGGTGTTTGGCTCCTCACTTTTTCAGGTACCGTATATTATCATCTACACATTTGTAATCATATCCTGCATTTTTCATTTGTGTGCATAAGTTTTATATCATCTTGGAGTACACTTTGGGTACTAATATTATGTTATATGCTCAATGAAGAGTTCGTCCATTGATAGCCTACCAATGCTGCTGGATTCTGTCAAGATCATATATATCAGTATGTATAGTTTTGATCTGGACATAATTATTGGCTTGCTGCGATGCTTTCGATCTCTGGAGAATTTATACATAGAGGTGATGATTTCATGCACATTGAAAGCCCGTATATATTGTACTAGAATTAACTGTTCAGCTGTCGTTCTTTCGACATACTCTTTTTTCAGACCTTAACTGTTTTCAATCTTCATGTCTACTTAAGGAGAACCACATGGAGAAAAACATATAACCAATCATTGGCGTAATAAGCATAAGGATTTTCTCAGTTCTCATGACATTTGTTTGAGGACAATAACGATGGGACGATATGCATCCAACCAGGCAAACAGAAGCTTTGTCACATTCTTCCTGTTGAACGCGAGGTTACTATTGTCCATGAGGCTTAATTTTTACAGCAAGAGATTTCTCACGGACGAACATGTTGAACAGCAAAAAAAGAAGTTTCGGGTGGACAAATGGGCTTCTAAACGTGCTCGGCTTATATTTAAAATAAGTTGTAGACATCCTGAAATAAATTTTTTTGCACAGGATGTTGATTTTATGGATCAGACCGATCCATTTGTTTGTGACTGCAAAAAAGAGTGGTTGGCTTAGATGTTACTATCATGTTCAATCTGGGTTTTGTCTAAAAATTTGATGAAAAATTAATCCTTGGGCTTTTTGTACCATTTGTATGCTTGACTTGCATGTTGTTGACCTTGTACTCCCCTCCACCTGCCACTACACTGCCGCATCTTCCATGGCTGCTGTTCGTTCCCGTCCGAGGCCTTGCCATCGTTCTCCGCCTTGGTTAGCTTGCTGTGCCTGCCGCCGTCTGGCGTTGTCAACATGGTCAACAACCAAGAGGAATCAGGAGATGACTGTATGTGGAGAGGCTGACAGTAGGGACCCACCAGGGTCATTGCATTTTGCAAGCAGGTGCCTCATTATTACAAGCCAAAAAATGCTTCCTCCTAATTGTTTGAAAACTAGGTTCAACGCCATTGTCAATGTAGTCACTAAACGAGAAAATTACACAACGAGCAGATAACACCAGGGACCCAGCAGCTCGCCCAGTTGTTTTTTAGTTTCAGAGACGGAGCTCAATTGCGCGTTGTGCGGGGGTTGTGGCCCGTCTAGCCCATGCTTACGCTTTTATTAGGCACATGACGAGCCTAGTTGATATATTTTTTTCTTTCTGAAATTGGCTAGCCTAGTTCTTTTTTTTGGAGAATACCAAAACTGAGGCCTACTTGCTTTTCTCAGCCCTGCTGGGCTGCAAATCTTTCAAGACGAGGAGGGATAAGAAATGGGCTTCCCCAGAAAACGGGCTATAAGTTGCAAGAAATGGGCTGTAAATTTTTAAACCAAAGCCAACTGGCAATTGCATTAAAATATCATTTTTTTCAGGATTTCTCTAGTCCCTACTCTTATAAAAACCAGAGCCAACTGGCAATTACATTAAAATATCATCTTTTCTCCCACAAGATAAACTACTCATACAAATGCATCTTCATGTTTCGTGCAACGAACGGGCATCTTGCTAGTTAAGATTCTAAATTTCATTCGTTTTTTGCGAAGAATTGTTTTTTGAATTTTATTTTGATATAATTTTTTGAAAACTATTTTTAACGCGACTCGAAATTTCATGATTAAAAGAGTTCGGACCCCATCGAAATATGCAAAATTTCGTTGAATTTTTTAGCAGTGCCCAGAATATATGGTCTATAATGTTAATAAAAAGAATATGGGCTTCAAATATCCTTAAGAATTAGCAAATGGGCTGTAAATTATTGAAAATAATGGCGAATGGGTTATATGTTGTTTTCCACAGATTTGGAGGCTGACTTCTGGGCCTACTAGGTTGACGATGACGTTGTCCTAAATTTTTTTTACGCGTACGCAAGGCTTTGTCAACTTAGTCAACACACAGCAGTGACTGTTGGATGTCCATCCAATCGCCGCCGTGCTTCTTCAAATCTCTGATCTTCCTGCTCCAGCCACCCAAACCAGCGCCGGCGGGACTGCCTGCTCCCTCCTCCCGTGGATGGCTGTGCTGCCGTCAGGCCATCCCTCTAACCACCCACACATCCTGTTATTTTCCGGCGACGTCAGTCTCACCCCGCAGCCGACCAGTCAGCGCTCGTTCTCCCCTCAGCGTGGGCATCCGTTGCAGTGGCTTCGTCAGCTCCGGGTGGTTCTCTTCCTGGGCCTCGCCCTCGTCCACCGCGTTTGTGCTCTCGGCACGGCGAGGTCAACATGGTCAACAAACAACAGCCATCGGAAGAGGCTGACAGTAGGGGCCCACACAGGAAAATGCCTCCTTATTACACGTAAAATAATGATTCCTCCACCTGATAGCTGGGACCCACCGGAAGGGTCTCTGTATTTCGCGAAAAAAATGTTCCCCCCGCTGTCAGCTCGGATGCACCAGAAATGCCTCCTTATTACGCACAAAAAAATGAATACTCCCCCTACTAGCTAGGACTCACCTTGGTGGGAGGCTGACTTGTGGGCCTAATAAGTTTATGGGGACGGAGGGCTTTGTCAACTTAGTCAATATGAACAACTCTAGCTCCAGTGACCGTATGATGTCCATCCAACGGCCGTAGTGCTTCTTCAACCTCTGGTCTTCGTGCTCCAGCCGCCCAAAGCAGCATCGGTCGTGCCACGTGCTCCTGCATCCCGTGGCCGGCTGTGATGCTGTGGAGGCCTCACCACCCCCTACTACTCCCACCGCTGGCCAGGCCATCCCTCTACTCACCCACACCCCCTGTTATTCTGCGGCGACGGCAACCTCACCCTCGTACTCCTCTTCGCATGGGCATCCACTGCTGCATCTTCCCCGGCTCTGCATCGTCCCTTCCTAGGCCTCGCCATCGTCCACCGTCGTGGTGCTCTCGGCGCGGCGTGGTCAATGTGGTCAACGACCGACTTCCACCGGAAGAGTACTGTGCGTGGAGAGGCTGACAGCTGGGTCCATGGCGGCCGCAAGGAAGTGCCTCCTTATTACGCGCAAAATAATTATTCCTCCACCTGACAGCTGGGACCCACCGGACGGGCCACCGTATTTCGCGAAAAAAACATTTCCCCCTGACTGCTGGGACCCACCAGCTACACCTTCGCATGCAAGGAAGTGCGTCCGGGCAAAAAAATTGATTCGCCCCCGTGACTGCTGGGACCCACCAGCTACATCTTCGCACGCAAGGAAGTGCGTCCGGGGAAAAAAAGGATTCGCCCCCCTGACTGCTGGGACCCACCAGCTACATCTTCATAGGCAAGGAAGTGCCTGACAGTCGGGGCCCACCTGGTCGAAGCGTACGTAGCGTTGTCATTCTGGTCGCGAACGTGTACATACATATATACTGGTCGATGTAGAGGCGCGCACGTGTCGTAGTAGAGGCGCGTACGTGTCGTAGTAGAGGCGCGCACGTAGCATGTACACGTACGTACAGCGGGGGTGCAAGAAAGAAAATACGGCCACGTATGTGTACATACGGGCGGGGTCTCGAACGCCTACTCGCGCATGCGTACATGGCTGGGTCGGAATGGAGAAACAGTGTCGTCATCGTGTTCATGGGGAGCCAACCGGTTGGGTCGGAAAGGAATGCGTGGTCGTGTTCGTCGGGAGGGCTTGGACGGAACAGGCGATGGAAACGAGGCCTGGCGTACCGCAAAACGGAGGAAACGAACCTCCTACATTCGGAACGGGGTCCTGTTGATTGGGAGGGGTGTGGCGTACTGTAAAAGGAGGAAATGGACCTCCTACGGTCGAAACGGGGGTCCTGTTGATCGGGAGGGGTGTGGCGTACCGCAAAACGGACGAAACGGACCTCCTACGGTCGAAACGGGGGTCATGTTGATCGGGAGGGGTGTGGCATACCGCAAAACGGAAGAAACAGACTTGTGTTGGAGCGCTACGATCGAAAGGGGGGTCCTGTTCATTGGGAGGGGTGTGGCGTACCGCAAAACGGGACTCCACGGGATACTGTTCATCTCCACCATCGACCTCCTCCAGCCTCCACGGGCTACCGTCGACCTCCTCCAGCCTCCACGGGCTCCTGATCATCCAGCCTCCACCGTGCGCTTCTCCACGGGCTACTGTTCAACCACCCCTCCACAGGCACCCCTCCACCGTCTACTGTTCATCCAGCTCTCCACACCACGAGGTCTTGTTCAACCACCCCTCCACCGTCTATTGTTCATCCAGCCCTCCACACCACGGGGTCCTGTTCATCCAGAGGCAATGCCACCGCTTACTGTTCATCCAATCGATCGGCTTCAGTTAGCAGCAGTAGCGAGCCTGCAGTGCAATCGCTCGGGTTCAGTTAGACCCCAACGCCTCGCTCGGGTTCAGTTAGAGCCAACGCCTCGCACACACACGCGTACGTGTACGAGAGAAACGTGCATCGCTCGGCCCCTGACCTCCCACCGTAACCGGCAACTCCCCGAAATTTTCCTCCCCGTCACTTCTACCACGGTTTTTTCCGTCATGGACGGCCCAAAGAATGTCATGCAGCTGCGTCTCCGGCCCGCCCAGGACGAAAAGCCCATTTTTTGTCATGATTTTTTGTCATAGAAATAGGAGCCCACCACATCTATGATGATACCAGGTTTTGTCACAATTATCGCCATAAAAGTGTCATATGTATGATAGAAAAAAAAATCGTTCGGCCCAAAATGTCACGGATGTGTCTTTTTTTTTTGTAGTGCTATGACGATATGACCGAGGTGTAAAACTATGGAGGGGGCACCGCACACGGCTAAGAGATTGTCGGTTGTGCCTTTGGGTGACCCCTCCCCACATATATAAAGGAGGGAGGGAGGAGGAGGCACGCCCAAGGGGGGAGTCCTACTCCAAGTAGGATTCGCCCCCCCCCCCTTCCTACTTCCACAAGGAGAAGGGGAAGGAGAGGAAGGAGAGAAGGAAAGGGGGGCCGGCCCCCCTAGCCCTATTCCAATTTGGTTTGGGCTAGGGGGGCGTGCGCCACACCTTGGCCTACTTCCTCTCTTCCACCAATAGGCCCATGAGGCCCAATAACCCCCCGGTACTTCGGAAAATACCCGATACACTTCGGAACCATTCCGGTGTCGAAATATAACCTTCCAATATATCAATCTCTATGTCTCGACCATTTCGAGACTCCTCGTCATGTCTGTGATCTCATCCAGGACTCCAAACAACCTTCGGTACATCAGAACACATAAACTCATAATATGAATCGCCATCAAACGTTAAGCATGCGGACCCTATGGGTTCGAGAACTATGTAGACATGACCGAGACACATCTCCGGTCAATAACCAATAGCGGAACCTGGTTGCTCATGTTGGCTCCTACATATTCTACGAAGATCTTTATCGGTCAAACCGCACAACAACATACGTTGTTCCCTTTGTCATCGGTATGTTACTTGCCCGAGATTCGATCATCGGTATCATCATACCTAGTTCAATCTCATTACCGGCAAGTCTCTTTATTCGTTCCATAATGCATCATCCCGCAACTAACTCATTAGTCACATTGCTTGCAAGGCTTATAGTGATGTGCATTACCGAGAGGGCCCAGAGATACCTCTCCGACAATCGGAGTGACAAATCCTAATCTCAATCTATGCCAACTCAACAAACACCATCGGAGACACCTGTAGAGCATCTTTATAATCACTGAGTTACGTTGTGATGTTTGTTAGCACACTAAGTGTTCCTCCGATATTCGGGAGTTGCATAATCTCATAGTCATAGCAACATGTATAAGTCATGAAGAAAGCAATAGCAACAAGCTGAACGATCATAGTGCTAAGCTAACGGATGGGTCTTGTCAATCACATCATTCTCTAATGATGTGATCTCGTTCATCAAATGACAGCTCATGTCTATGGCTAGGAAACTTAACCATCTTTGATTAACGAGCTAGTCAAGTAGAGGCATACTAGTGACACTCTGTTTGTCTATGTATTCACACATGTACTAAGTTTCCGGTTAATACAATTCTAGCATGAATAATAAACATTTATCATGCTATAAGGAAATATAATAACAACTTTATTATTGCCTCTAGGGCATATTTCCTTCAGTCTCCCACTTGCACTAGAGTCAATAATCTAGATTACATAGTAATGATTCTAACACCGATGGAGTCTTGGTGCTGATCATGTTTTGCTCGTGAGAGAGGCTTAGTCAACGGGTCTACAACATTCAGGTCCATATGTATTTTGCAAATCTCTATGTCTCCCTCCTTGACTTGATCGCGGATGGAATTGAAGCATCTCTTGATGTGCTTGGTTCTCTTGTGAAATCTGGATACTTTTGCCAAGGCAATTGCACCAGTATTGTCACAAAAGATTTTCATTGGACCCGGTGCACTAGGTACGAGACCTAGATCGGATATGAACTCCTTCATCCAGACTCCTTCTTTTGATGCTTCTGAGCAGCTATGTACTCCATTTCACACGTAGATCCCGCCACGACGCTTTGCTTAGAACTGCACCAATTGACAGCTCCACCGTTCAATATAAATACGTATCCAGTTTGTGACTTAGAGTCATCTGGGTCAGTCTCAAAGCTTGCATCGATGTAACCATTTATGACGAGCTCTTTGTCACCTCCATAAACAAGAAACATAGTCCTCTTCAGGTATTTCAGGATGTTCTTGACTGTTGTCCAATGATCCACTCCTGGATTAGTTTGGTACCTCCCTGCTAAACTAATAGCAAGGCACACATCAGGTCTGGTATATAGCATTGCATACATGATAGAACCTATGGCTGAAGCATAGGGAATGACTCTCATTTTCTCTCTATCTTCTGCAGTGGTCGAGCATTGAGTCTGACTCAACTTCACGCCTTGTAATACAAGCAAGAACCCTTTATTTGCTTGATCCATTTTGAACTTCTTCAAAACTTTATCAAGGTATGTGCTTTTTGAAAGTCCATTATGCGTCTTGATCTATCTCTATAGATCTTGATGCCCAATATATAAGCAGCTTCACCTTAGTCTTTCATTGAAAAATTCTTATTCAAGTATCCTTTTATGCTATCCAAAAAAATTTGTATCATTTCCAATCAACAATATGTCATCCACATATAATATTAGAAATGCTACAGAGCTCCCACTCACTTTCTTGTAAATATAGGCTTCTCCAAAAGTTTGTATAAAACCATATGCTTTGATCACACTATCAAAACATTTATTCCAACTCCGAGATGCTTGCACCAGTCCATAAATGGATCGCTGGAGCTTGCACACTTTGTTAGCATCCTTTGGATCGATAAAACCTTCGGGATGCATCATATACAACTCTTCTTCTAGAAATCCATTCAGGAATGATGTTTTGACATCCATTTGCCAAATTTCATAGTCATAAAATGCGGCAATTGCTAACATGATTCGGACGAACTTAAGCATCACGACGGGTGAGAAGGTCTCATCGTAGTCAACTCCTTGAACTTGTCGAAAACCTTTTGCAACAAGTCGAGCTTTGTAGACTGTAACATTAATCAGCATCAGTCTTCTTCTTGAAGATCCATTTATTTTCTATTGCTTGCCGATCATCGGGCAAGTCAACCAAAGTCCACACTTTGTTCTCATACATGGATCCCATCTCAGATTTCATGGCCTCAAGCCATTTAGCAGAATCTGGGCTCATCATCACTTCCTCATAGTTCGTAGGTTCGTCATGGTCAAGTAACATGACCCCCAGAATAGGATTACTGTACCACTCTGGTGCGGATCTTACTCTAGTTGACCTACGAGGTTTGGTAGTAACTTGATCAGAAGTTTCATGATCATCATCATTAGCTTCCTCACTAATTGGTGTAGGAATCAATGGAACTAATTTCTATGATTAACTACTTTCCAATAAGGGAGCAGGTACAATTACCTCATCAAGTTCTACTTTCCTCCCACTCACTTCTTTCGAGAGAAACTCCTTCTCTAGAAAGGATCCATTCGTAGCAACGAATATTTTGCCTTCAGATCTGTGATAGAATGTGTACCCAACAGTCTCCTTTGGGTATCCTATGAAGACACATTTCTCCGATTTGGGTTCGAGCTTATCAGGTTGAAGCTTTTTCACATAAGCATCACAGCCCCAAACTTTAAGAAACGACAACTTGGGTTTCTTGCCAAACCATAGTTCATATGGTGTCGTCTCGACGGATTTAGATGGTGCCCAATTTAACGTGAATGCAGCCGTCTCTAAAGATTAACCCCAGAACTATAGCGGTAAATCAGCAAGAGACATCATAGATCGCACCATATCTAATAAAGTGCAGTTACGACGTTCAGACACACCATTACGCTATGGTGTTCCGGGTGGCGTGAGTTGCGAAACTATTCCGCATTGTTTCAAATGAAGACCAAACTCGTAACTCAAATATTCTCCTCCATGATCAGATCGTAGAAACTTTATTTTCTTGTTACAATGATTTTCCACTTCACTCTGAAATTCTTTGAACTTTTCAAATGTTTCAGACTTATGTTTCATTAAGTAGATATACCCATATCTGCTCAAATCATCTGTGAAGGTCAGAAAATAACGATACCTGTCGCGAGCCTCAACACTCATCGGACCGCATACATTAGTATGTATTATTTACAATAAGTCTGTTGCTCGCTCCATAGTTCCGGAGAACGAAGTCTTAGTCATCTTGCCCATGAGGCATGGTTCGCAAGCATCAAGTGATTCATAATCAAGTGATTCCAAAAGTCCATCAGCATGGAGTTTCTTCATGCGCTTTACACCAATATGACCTAAACGGTAGTGCCACAAATAAGTTGCACTATCATTATTAAACTTATATCTTTTGGCTTCAATACTATGAATATGTGTATCACTACTACCGAGATTCAACAAAAATAGACCACTCATCAAGGGTGCATGACCATAAAAGATATTACTCATATAAATAGAACAACCATTATTCTTTGATTTAAATGAATAACCGTCTCGCATCAAACAAGATCCAGATACAATGTTCATGCTTAACGTTGGCACCAAATATGAATTATTCAGGTCTAAAACTAATCCTGAAGGTATATGTAGAGGTAGCGTGTCGACGGTCATCACATCGACTTTGGAACCATTTCCCACGCGCATCGTCACCTTGTCCTTAGCCAATCTTCGCTTAATCCGTAGTCCCTATTTCGAGTTGCAAATATGAGTAATAGAACTAGTATCAAATACCCAGGCACTACTGTGAGCATTAGTTAGGTACACATCAATAACATGTATATCAATCATACCTTTCACTTTGCCATCCTTCTTATCCGCCAAATACTTGGGATAGTTCCGCTTCTAGTGACCAGTCCCTTTGCAGTAGAAGCACTCAGTCTCAGGCTTAGGTCCAGACTTGGGCCTCTTCGTTTGAGCAGCAACTTGCTTGCCGTTTTTCTTGAAGTCCCCCTTCTTCCCTTTACCCTTTTTCTTGAAACTAGTGGTCTTGTTGACCATCAACACTTGATGCTCCTTCTTGATTTCTACCTCCGCAGCCTTTAGCATCGTGAAGAGCTCGGGAATTGTCTTGATCATCCCTTGCATATTATAGTTCATCACGAAGCTTTTGTAGCTTAGTGGAAGTGATTGAAGAACTCTGTCAATGACACTATCATCAGGAAGATTAACTCCCAGTTGAGTCAAGTGGTTGTGGTACCCAGACATTCTGAGTATATGTTCACTGATAGAACTATTCTCCTCCATTTTGCAGATGTAGAACTTATTGGAGACTTCATATCTCTCAATCTGGGCATTTGCTTGACATATTAACTTCAACTCCTGGAACATCTCATATGCTCCATGACGTTCAAAACGTCATTGAAGTCCTGGTTCTAAGCCCTAAAGCATGGCACACCGAACTATCAAGTAGTCATCAGTTTTGCTCCGCCAGACGTTCACAACATCTGTCGTTGCTCCTGCAGCAGGTCTTGCACCTAGCGGTGCTTCCAGGACGTAATTCTTCTGTGCAGCAATGAGGATAATCCTCAAGTTACGGACCCAGTCTGTGTGGTTGCTACCATCATCTTTCAACTTAGCTTTCTCTAGGAACGCATTAAAATTCAAAGAAACAGTAGCACGGGCCATTGATCTACAACAACATAGACATGCAAAATACTATCAGGTACTAAGTTCATGATAAATTAAAGTTCAATTAATCATATTACTTAAGAATTCCCACTTAGATAGGCATCCCTCTGATCATCTAAGTGATCACGTGATCCAAATCAACTAAACCATGTCCGATCATCACGTGAGATGGAATAGTTTTCAATGGTGAACATCACTATGTTGATCATATCTACTATATGATTCACGCTCGACCTTTCAGCCTCAGTGTTCCGAGGCCATATCTGCATATGCTAGGCTCGTCAAGTTTAACCCGAGTATTCTGCATGTGCAAAACTGGGTTGCACCCGTTGTACCTTGAAATTTAGTGAGAGATCATCTTATAGTGCTACCGCCGTACTAAGCAAAATAAGATGCATAAAGGATAAACATCACATGCAATCAATATAAGCGATATGATATGGCCATCATCATCTTGTGCCTTTGATCTCCATCTCCAAAGCACCGTCATGATCACCATCGTCACCAGCTTGACACCTTGATCTCCATCGAAGCATCATTGTCGTCTCGCCAACTATTGCTTCTACGACTATCGCTACCGTTTAGTGATAAAGTAAACAATTACATGGCGATTGCATTGCATACAATAAAGAGACAACCATATGGCTTATGCTAGTTTGTCGATAACTCTATTACAAAACATGAGCATCTCATACAACAACTTATATATCATCACGTCTTGACCATATCACATCACAACATGCCCTGCAAAAACAAGTTAGATGTCCTCTACTTTGTTGTTGCAAGTTTTACATGGCTGCTACGGGCTTAGCAATAACCGTTCTTACCTATGCATCAAAAACCACAATGATTTTTCATCAAGTGTGCTGTTTTAACCTTCAACAAGGACCGGGCGTAGTCACACTCGATTCAACTAAAGTTGGAGAAACAGACACCCACTAGCCACCTATGTGCGAAGCACGTCGGTAGAACCAGTCTCATGAACGTGGTCATGTAATGTCGATCTGGGCCGCTTAATCCAACAATACCGCCGAATCAAAGTATGACATGCTGGTAAGCAGTATGACTATTATCGCCCACAACTCTTTGTGTTCTACTCGTGCATATAACATCTACGCATAGACCTGGCTCGGATGCCATTGTTGGGGAACGTAGTATTTCAAAAAAATTGCCTACGATCACGCAAGATCTATCTAGGAGAAGCATAGCAACAAGCGGGGAGAGTGTGTCCACGTACCCTCGTAGACCGAAAGCGGAAGCGTTAAGTAACGCGGTTGATGTAGTCGAACGTCTTCGCGATCCAACCGATCAAGTACCGAACGCACGGCACCTCCGTGATCTGCACACGTTCAGCTCGGTGACATCCTTGATCGAGTTGAGGCCGAGGGAGATCGTTAGCACGACGGCATGGTGACGGTGATGATGAAGTTACCGGCGCAGGGCTTCGCCTAAGCACGACGATGATATGACCGAGGTGTAAAACTGTGGAGGGGCACCGCACACGGCTAAGAGATTGTCTGTTGTACCTTTGGGTGCCCCTCCCCACGTATATAAAGGAGGAAGGGAGGAGGAGGCCGGCCAGGAGGAGGCACGCCCAAGGGGGGGTCCTACTCCAAGTAGGATTCGCCCCCCCCCCTCTTTCCTACTTCCACAAGGAGAAGGGGGGAGGAGAGGGAGGAGAGAAGGAAAGGGGGGTCGGGCCCCCTAGCCCTAGTCCAATTCGGTTTGGGCTAGGGGGGCGCGCGCCACACCTTGGCCTGCCTCCTCTCTTCCACCAATAGGCCCATGAGGCCCAATAACCCCCCCCCTCTTTGGGGGGTTCCTGTAACCCCCCAGTACTCCGGAAAATACCCGATACACCTCGTAACCATTCCGGTGTCCGGATATAACCTTCAAATATATCAATCTTTATGTCTCGACCATTTCGAGACTCCTCGTCATGTCCGTGATCTCATCCGGGACTCCGAACAACCTTCGGCACATCAAAACACATAAACTAATAATATGAATCATCATTGAACGTTAAGCGTGCGGACCCTACGGGTTCGAGAACTATGTAGACATGACCGAGACACATCTCCGGTCAATAACCAATAGCGGAACCTGGTTTCTCATATTGGCTCCTACATATTCTACGAAGATCTTTATCGGTCAAACCGCACAACAACATACGTTGTTCCCTTTGTCATCGGTATGTTACTTGCCCGAGATTCGATCATCGGTATCATCATACCTAGTTCAATCTCGTTACCGGCAAGTCTCTTTACTCGTTCCGTAATGCACTATCCCACAACTAACTCATTAGTCACATTGCCTACAAGGCTTATAGTGATGTGCATTGCCGAGAGGGCCCAGAGATACCTCTCCCACAATCGGAGTGACAAATCCTAATCTTGATCTATACCAACTCAACAAACACCATCGGAGACACCTGTAGAGCATCTTTATAATCACCCAGTTACATTGTGACGTTTGATAGCACACTAAGTGTTCCTCCGGTATTCGGGAGTTGCATAATCTCATAGTCATAGCAACATGTATAAGTCATGAAAGAAAGCAATAGCAATAAACTAAACGGTCATAGTGCGAAGCTAACAGATGGGTCTTGTCAATCACATCATTCTCTAACGGTGTGATCCCGTTCATCAAATGGCAACTCATGTCTATGGCTAGGAAACTTAACCATCTTTGATTAACGAGCTAGTCAAGTAGAGGCATACTAGTGACACTCTGTTTGTCTGTGTATTCACACATGTACTAAGTTTTAGGTTAATACAATTCTGAATAATAAACATTTATCATGATATAAGGAAATATAAATAACAACTTTATTATTGCCTCTAGGGCATATTTCCTTCACATCTGAATCCTCTTGAGGTGGCGATGTTGGCGCCGTGTCTACCCCTGTCCTAGCTGACGAGTCTGGCACCGATTTATCGGACATCCTGCTAACAGGGCGTTTCTCCACCGTTTGTTGTGTGCTCCTCCTGAACCAAAGGAAAGGGGAGTCTTAGTACTCCGAACTCCCGCCTAGGCATATATTATGCGAGCATACCTCTTTGAAGGTTGTGGGAGTTCTATGTTGCTTCCAGTCCTCTTCCGTTTTGAACGGCTATCCTGCGCATGTACCGCCCTTGAGGGAGTACGGCCTGTAGAGTGACGATCCTACAAAATACATTTAAGTACAAGGGATAATAGAGTGCGCAGGGATTTCTCTGAAAAGGACTCTTCGAATACTTACGATGGAGTAGGGGTAGGAACGGGAATAGTCGGCTATAATAGCCACCTCCTAACCGTCAAGGCTCACCTGATAATATACCCCATCATCAAACTCAATATATATTTCCGGATCCTTGCGGAAAACGGGGTATTCTTCGCGGATATAATTCTCTAGCTGCGGGGCCGGACAGTGAATGTTCTCGATCATCTTCCTCCATGACTGATCCATGACGATAAAAACGAGTTGGCTAGCATATCGGTATGGTAGTAAAAGTCGTACTGATAATCAAAAATCTTACCCATTCAATGGGGTAGTACATGGAGTAGCCTTCTCAGCAGTTTAAATGGAGAAAATCGTCCTTTTCGCCCTTGTACAGACCGGCCAGAATCGCGGCCACTTCGGTTGGAGTATCCGGACCTTTGCGTCTGTCTGGAGACGCATCATCCTCTCTGTTGTAACTCCATAAGGGAGTTACTCGGGATTGAAGAGGCTGGACGCAACTTTTTATTGTGATGGCCATGACCTCGACTATTGTGAGCTTGGCATGGACTAATAGCTTGACCTTGCCGACCAATCTTGTTATTTCCGCATTGTCCTCCTCCTTGCGACTCCAGGGACGCCAGTTAAGGTGCTTCTTTAAGGGAGCGCTGGAAAATTCGGGAAGGCCGCGCCGGACTGGATCCGGCGGAGGGACATCATCCATGTAAAACCACTCCAAAGACCATTGAGGGTAAATCTCTTTGGGAGTGCCAGGGGGTATCCGGATCTGGCTATAGGCCACACTTCGGTGCCGCTACTTCGAATATGGAGCCTCCTCGATGGCGGGGGACCAAGCAGAAGAACTTTTTCCATAATTCAAAATGGGCCTCGATGCCTAAAAATAGCTCGCAGAGGGCAACAAAACCTGAGATGTGCAGAATCGAACCCGAGGTGAGGTTGTGTAGTTGGATACCATAAAATTCCAATAACCCCCGGAGGAAGGGATGGATTGGAAATCCCAGGCCCCGTAGCAGAAACGGGACGAAGCACACCCTCTCCTCCTTATTGGGGGTGGGGAATTCTCAGCCATTGCGTCGTTGTCGATTGAATACAAGCCTGCTCGAACGGAGACTAGATCCGCGAGGGGGAGGTAACCCTGCATCTGGAGCCGGTTCAGCTGAAGATGAGGCACAGAGCAACTTTGCCAATCCCCTTCTTGAGGGTCATGGGGGCGCGGAGAGGAGCCTGGGGCACTGGCCATAGTGGAAGGCTCTGCCCGTGATCGAACTTGGTGGTTTCTCTTCTGCGCGATGTGAGATGACATTTGGAGATCTACATCCCTTTATATAGGTGTCCATCAAGAATAATGAGGAGCTTATTTGCAAAAAGAAACATAAACTGTTGGTATTCATTTGACGCGCGAAAATCGAAGCGTCGACATGGGGGAATTGTAAAAGGACATCAAGGTTGTCACCGGATTGTCATTGGACCAGATTATAAGGAAGAACCCGCCTTTCAAAGCCAAAGACAGGAGCCGAATACTACATCGTCATTGAAGGCAAGTTAGGGGGCTACTGAGGGAGTTCTGGATTATGGGGTCCTTGGGTAACCGGACTGTGTAACATGGGCCGGATTGATGCGCCACGAAGATACAAGATAGAAGACCTTCCCCCGTATCCGTACGGGACTCTCCTTTGTGTGGGAAGCAAGCTTGACGCCCGGATGTGTAGTTTCCTTCTTCTGTAAACCGACTTTGTTTAACCCTAGGCTCCTCCAATATCTATATAAACTGGAGGAGTTAGTCCGTAGAGGCCATCGCAAATCACACAGGCTAGACATCTAGGGTTTAGCCATTACAACCTCGAGGTAGATCAACTCTTGTAACACCTATACTCATCAAAGTCAATCAAGCAAGAAGTATGGTATTACCTCCATTAAGAGGGCCCGAACCTGGGTAAACATCGGGTCCCCTGTCTCCTGTTGCCTTCGATCCTCAGACGCACAGTTCGGGACCCCCTACCCGAGATCCACCGGTTTTGACACCAACAACTGCCTCACGGGCAACGGTAGACCGCCATCCCGCTGCTCCAGCCGGCAGCAAGCGAGCTCGGAAACCGAAGGTCGCAGTGTCCGCCCTCGCCGAGGAGACCACTCCGGCCCCTCGCTCCCGACCTATGGCTTGTGCAGCGTCTTCGGTCGCCCCCTACCGCCACTGCTCCTGCACGTACAGCCACCACGGCCACCAAATGCTCGAGAAAATGCGAACAAGGTATTGTTTTTTTCATTTTGGCCGATATTTTTTTGTGGTGATTGTTGGTGGCCAATGATGGTGTAGTTTGTTGTTGTTGTAGTGCGGAG
This sequence comes from Triticum aestivum, assembly GCF_018294505.1. Classification (NCBI taxonomy): domain Eukaryota; kingdom Viridiplantae; phylum Streptophyta; class Magnoliopsida; order Poales; family Poaceae; genus Triticum; species Triticum aestivum. Next base: position 623,739,465 of record NC_057813.1, read on the forward strand.
ATGAACACATCCGAATTTGACGTCTTTGGAGTCGTCGGCTTCGCTTGGGCTTGACGATCTCAGTTACGATTCGGTGTCATCAATCAAAGGTGGCCCATGAGGAGATGGCCGAAGAAGATGAAATTAAGGAGGTAACCCAAGGAAGCACGAATACACCAAGATCAAGAGCTCGCAACTAAAATCAAGTTGAAAATATTGCTCTATGCTATGCTTTGATGAACATCTCCATGGATGCTTTCTCTTCTTACTCAAAAAAGAAGAAGAAAAAGAAAAAGAAATGTGATTTCTGCTGAAAACGGACGAGATATCCCAGAGAAAAAAAGAAAAGAGAAAACATAGGGGATGTCATGCTACTGCTTTTGCAGCAGATCAGGCGACCAGGTGGCTTTTGCGTGGGCTCTTCAATGCCGAGCACCACCAAACCGAAATCAAGCGCGGCAATCCACGCGCCGAGTTCACAGCGGTTCCACTCTCCCAACTCTCCAAAACCAAAAGACCCAAAGGAGCTTCCTTGCTTGGTGCTCCGATGGAGGCGGGGGGTGGTCAGCACGGGGCTGCGGTCAGAAGGAAGAACAAGAGGGCTCGGCGGAAGGGTCTCGGCGTGTCCGAGCTGGGCAACGGCAGCTACCGGGTGCGGATCTGGGACTCTTCGCGGCGAATCACCACGCACCTCGGCATCTACTCCAGCCGCCAGGAGGCCATCAGAGTCTACGACGCGGCGCACGTCAGGCTGTACGGCGCGACGACGGATGGCCTCGACGTCCAGCAGCACGCCGGCGGCGAGGCCGATGGCGGCGCGCGCGCGCCGCTCCTGCGCGCCTCCTCCGCGGGCAAGGCCGGCGGCGGCGGCTCCCCGCTCCTGCGCGCCTGCCCCGCGGGCAAGGCCAGCGAGGCCGATGGCGGCGGCTCCTCGCTCCTGCGCGCCTCCCCCGCGGGCAAGGCCAGCGAGGCCGATGGCGGAGGCGTCCCGCTCCTGCGCGCCTCCCCCGCGGGCAAGGCCGGCGAGGGCGAGGATCCGGTCCTGTGTGTCTCCTCCGCGGCCAAGAAGGTCACGGCCGACGAGGGCGAGGATCCGGTCTCCTCCGCGGCCAAGAAGGCCACGGCCGACGAGGGTGAGGCCCTGCTTCTGCCCGTCTCCTGCATGGGCAAGACCGCCGAGGCCGATGGGGGCGGCGCGCCGCTCCTGCACGTGCCCTACGCGGTCAAGGGCGTCGAGGCTCTGGTCGTGAGCGTCTCCTTCGCGGACAAGAACGCCACGGCTGATGAGAGGGAGGCGCCGCTCCAGCGCGCGTCTTGTGCCGACAAGTCCGGCGAGGCCGATGGCGGCGCGGACAAGGGCAAGAAAAGAAAGGCGCGTCGGCCCGAGGCAACTACGGAGTTTCGTGGCGTGCACCGCAGAGAGAGCGGCAAGTACGCGGCACAGATCAGACACGGCAAGGGCAGGGAGAATGTGCCTAGGTGGCTCGGCACCTTCGACACGGCCGAGGACGCCGCCAGAGCCTACGATGCTGCGGCCGTTGAGCTGCACGGCGAAAAGGCAATCACTAATTTCAAGCAGCCCGTCAATGTTTTTGACAAGTCGAGTATGCACGTCAATGACCTCCACGGCCTATCGGTGGCCGGCGACGCTAGCTTCACTGAGCTGCCACCCCTCGACCCGGCCGGCGACACTAACTTCACGGAGGTGCCACCAGTCGACTCGGCCGGCGACGCTAGCTTCACGGAGGTGCCACCCCTTGACTCGGCCGGCGACACTAACTTCACGGAGGTGCCACCAGTCGACTCCACAATCACAGCAGAGGAGGCTTCGAACAACTTGTCGTGGGACTATGGGTTTCTCGAGGATTTTGATTTCTATACTTAGTTGATCCCTGAATCCGCATTCGTCTATGAACAGAGGGACCAGATGGGGGAGTCTGCCATCCAAAGTAGCCGCGTAAGTGTGTTGCATTTTGAATGAATTTTAAGAAAAATAAACAAATTTGATGTACTCCCTCCGTCCCATAATATAAGAACCTTTTTTTACATTAGTGTCAAAAATGTTCTTATATTATATGACGAAGGGAGTATATTTGAACGAACCGAACAATATTCGTTGCTACTTGGATGCTTTTATAGGAAGTCGAATGCTTTTCATCTAAACATGAGCCAAGTCATTACATTTAGACCTATTTCAACTAGACTAGACTCTAAACCTATACTAAAATGACAGCGGGTTGCCCTATTCAACTTTGGACGCTGATAACTGCCACACGTGTGACATAATGGACCACACGAGACTATGTGGCACCCGACCACGTGCGGCAGCCCACATGACCCGTGTGGACGAACATTAAAACTGCCCACGCGTGTGGCAGGAGGACCAACGTACCGAACGAGTTGTTCTGTATGGGTGTGACGCCTCCAGCCCGACCGCCTCCAACTCCTCCAACAAGACCCCTCCCGATCGCCATTACGGGTCGTTTTCCTATAAGACGAAAAATAAGCCCAGTAACAAAAGAAAAGCCCAGGCCTTTTATTCTTTCGCCGTGACATACTAAAACCCAGTTTTTGCTATGATATGAAAGAAAAGCCATCAACTATAAAAAAGCAAAAAAATTGCATGGGTGAAAAGATTTTTTTTATGACCCATAAGAAAAAAGACATGACAATTCCCATCATACAAACAAAATTAAATTGCCATGGCAAATTCTAGTTGAAATTGCCATGGTATTTTTAATTAAGTTTCCATATAATGTAGGCCAATTTTGTCATGTGTTTAACATACAAAAGTTTGAAATTAAAATATGAATAAGAAAAATTCCATGTTATTTTAAATAAGAATTGTCGTGTTTGTATGTGAGGAATTTGCCATGTATGTTAAAATACCATGGCAAATCATGTTATTTTAGTTATAAGTGTCATCCTTTGTGTAGTAAAAATTACGATGAATGTATAACTACAGGGCAGATTTGCCATGGCACTAAAAAATATGAAATGCCATGCATATATGCTAATGGAGAATGTTGTTGAAAAATATACACACACCATGTAGAAGAAAAATAGAAAAATGTATGGTATGATGTGCTAATGGAGAATGTTGTTGAAAATTGAATAGTTTCTGATTGGACTGGTATTTGCCATGGCGGCAACATGGCAATGCAAAGTGAACTTCAAAAAATCAAGGCAAGTGCTTATTCAAAAACAAATGCCATGTCAAGTGGAAATTCAAAAAATGCCGTGCAAAAATAGTTGATCAAAAATTGCCATGGTATTTTCAACCAAAAAATTAAAATTTGCCATGTTATTTTCATATAAATTGCCGCCATTTGGGTAATGAAATTACCATGTATGTGAATAAATGATTTACATTTCCCATGGCAAGTGCGTATTCAGATTTGTCATGTTATTTTCGTATAAATTGCAACCTTTTGGGTAATAAAATTACCATGTATGTGAATAATAACAAAATAACAAATGATTTAAATTTGCCATGGCAAATGCATATTCAACTTTGCCATGCTGTTTTTATAAAAATTACCATATTTTGGGTAATAAAAATGCCATAGATGTGAATAAAACATATAAATGAGATGATTCAAAAATGCCATGGAAATTCATATTCAAGATTTGCCATGCTATTTTTATAAAAAATATCATCTTTTGGGTAATAAAATTGTAGTGTACATGAGTAATGACACAAAAGCAAATGATTCAAAATTGCCATGGCAAAAATGCATATTTGAATGTTTTGCGTAATAATGCTACCATGTATGTGAATAATAATACAAAGCACATGATTCAAAAAATTGGCATGCCAAAATGAATATTCAAATTTGCCATGCGGTTTGTATGAAAATTTTCCCATGCTTTATGAAAAAGAAAAATGCCAAAAAAATTGTGAACTACGACGTGCATTTGCCATGGTAAAAATGCATGTTCAATTTTGCTACTGAAAAATTGTCGTGTATGTGAGAATAACACAAAAAATGATCACAAAATGCCATGGGAAATGTGTATTTATAATTGTCATGGTGTTTTTATCAAAGTTGTCATGGCAAGAAGTACATGTTATAGTTTCCATGTAGGAACACACCTTGAAAAAAATTCCAAAGTTGCCATGCCAACACATCTTGAAAGTTGCCATGGCAATTGTTCAAATGTCGTGTTTTTGCAATCGCAAATTAAGATGTTGTGACATGGCAACACATCTGAAAAATGTCGTTGCAAAAAACAAATCTTAATTTGCCATGGACTCCAGACTTGTCATGGCAACACATTGATATGTTATCTTGGCAATGGCAACAACAAACTTAAGTTTTCCATGGGAAATAAAACATGACATTTCTGCCATGGCAAACTTTAAAAAATGGGTTACATAAATAATTTCTAAACTTGACATGGGAACAATTACAGAAAATTGCCATGATATGAACAAAGCAATGGCCATGCTACATACAAAGGATGTGCCATTCCCATATAGGAAAAAGTGTACTTGTTATATGCGCTATCAAAAGACAATAACTAGACTGCAGCAAAATTCACAAACAGGAGGGCGAAAAGCATGTTCAATTTTTCGAACTACTAAAGGTAGTCGAGCGCCTGGAGCTCGGAATTGTCGCCGGCGGAGACGGTCGAGTGGAACCATAGCCCTCTCTTGCTCACCGCCTTCTCATACTCTGTCATCGCTGTCGCGATACATTTACCCTTATGATGGCTTGAGATTTTGTGATGTTTTAGTAGTGATATCTACTTGGTTTCATCGGAAATTTTATTACTCTTCGGATATTTCTAACGCTAATCCCTCGAAAGAGAAGAAAATCCATTTTCCTAATGTTTGACAAGAAATATCAATAATGGAAGGAAATCAAAGATGATTGTGATACGTCACCAACATATCTATAATTTATGAAGTACTCATGCCATATTTACCTAAAGTTTTACATGGTTTTGATGCACTTTTATATGATTTTGAAGGACTAACCTATTGACCTAGTGCCCAATGCAAGTTTCTATTTTTGGCTATTTTTTGTTTCCAAGAAAATCCATACCAAACGAAGTCCAATTGTCACGAAACTTTACGGTGATTTTTATGGACAAAAAGAGACACATGAAGTGATGAAGCTAGACTAGAGGGTGGGTAGGGGAGCCACGAGCCTGGGGGCGCGCCCCTTGAGCTCGTGGAACCCTTGGAACTCCCCCTGGCGTGAGACCGACGCCAAAAAATCCTATAAAATGTACAAAACTCCGAAAAGAAACCTAGATTTCCCACGCCGCCGCCGCAAGCCTCTGTTCTAAAGAGATCTCACCCGAAGCGCACCCTGCCGCAGGGGGAAATCATCACTGGAGGCCATCTTCATCATCCCGGCGGTCTGCATCATGAGGAGGGAGCAGTTCACCCTCGGGGCTGAGGGTATGTATACCAGTAGCTATGTGTTTGATCTCTCTCTCTCTCTCTCTCTCTCTCGTGTTCTTGTTTTGGGACGATCTTGATGTACCATAAGCTTTGTTAATATAGTTCTTCCCTCTTTTTCTTGTTGTGATGAATTGAGTCTTTCCCTTTGAGGTTTCACTATCACCGGATTGAATACTGGATTTGAGATCACTTGACGTATGTCTTGCATGTGGATACCCGCGGTGACAATAGGGTATTCTCAGGACCGGCCCTGAGGGGGGAAAGGGGGGCGGCCGCCCCGGGCCCCCGAGTAGGAAGGGGCCCCCGATGGATTGGTTTCCCCTATATACGTGTGTGATGGCCTATCGATTGATTCTCCAGAAGGAAACAACAATTAACTGATCGATAAATTATCGGCTTGTCGCTGGCCGTGCAGTCTTCTCGTATTATACTTCGCCTCCCCAATTGGCAAAAAATCAGCCATTCTAATCATGATTTTCGGCTGCTGGGCTGCATTAGTGTAAGAAGGTAATGCCTATTGCGTTTTCCAGATTCCTGTCAATCTTCTCCTCAACACATAGTTTCTCTTTCTATTTTCTTGTAAGATCGTTCATTCGTTTCTAGAAGATTAACCTCGCATATATCTCTTTCTCACACTCCGATTGTTGTATTGAATGGGATTAGAAAATAGGAACTTGGAATTTTGTTTGCGAGTCTCGTATGCAGCAGCAAAATCTTGCGATTTTGAATTTTCTAGCCATCCAGGTACCTTGTTCCATGCCTTTCATGGCACTTTTTTTTAATTAGTAGTGCTCTCAATTTCTTGTGTCATATGTTGTGTGCTGATTAGCAAGATTGCTATTCGTTTAACAAGATGCTATCAAGAAAGAATCCATCTGATAATGAGGGTGAAAAGTGCATATCAGTTGATTGAGTGCCACATGAGATGTTGGCATTTTTAGAGCACATATAAGTATTCTACTGATTCCCTGCAAAAAAAACAACATTTCTAGTTTTCTACTGCTAGGAATTTTCAGGACTTAGCTTTAGTTCTTGTTCAAGAACAACTAGTGAAAACTTTAGGAAGACAAAGTTTGAGTAGGCATGAAAGTGTTACTAATTCACCTAATAGAAATATATATAAGTGTAGATTGACAAGATCGATCAACTAAAACTGTGAATGTTTATGACCCAAGTATTTTTAATAGTCAACAAGACAAAACACCATAAATTAATAGTGTACCAAATATTTATTTGTAGTTGAAATAGAAAAAAATGCATATATTTATGTGGCTTTAGGGCCCCTCCGTGTTATCTTGCCCCGGGCCCCCAAAATCTCAGGACCGACCCTGGGTATTCTATTGAGTCACTTGATGTATGTTTTGGTAATCAACTTGCGGATTCTCGAGGTGACATGGGGGTAACCTAGGCATAGAGGTTGATACACGTTTTCGTCCTACTTTTTGCGGTAGAAACTCTGGGGGTACTCTTTGAGGTTCTTTGTGTCGGATTGAATATTATGAATCCGAAATTATTTGGTGTTATTTTAGTACGAACTCTAGGGCTATTTGTAATACTTATATGGATGGCTCAATAGATTACCCCAATGTCATGTTCCTGTGAGCTCTGACATCTTCTATGGAGAGAGACTGGTTCGCCAAATGCCATAAGAACATTTTTATTTTACCTGGGACTGGAGTTTTCCACAATAATTCCCATGAAAGCGAGTCACGATTCGTACTGGAAGATCCACAGGCCATCCAACCAAGCACTCTCCTCTCCTCATCTTAGTATCTATCATCATTTTATACGCGGATCTCAGAGTAAACATCCCACTTTTCTCGAAGTTCCAAGCCCAACTGTCAGTGCTGTCTGTTGTGCAAGGAGGTATGCCGACAATGGGAAAGTATCTGTTGCATCGGTGCTTGTGGTGCTACCGGTGCACCGGATGCCCGTAGCATAATAAAAAATGTTTAAAAATTTTGGAAAAAATTAGCACATTCACACCACATCAATCTATGTTGTCGCCAAATTTCAACTCAAAATTTGAAATATTGCTTGAGGTACAAAGATCACAAAATCGACAACGTATAGTACAGAACAGAAGTTGGGCTTTACATTTGGCCCATTATCACATTGATGCTAAAATTGTAATTTTTGTATATCTTCCAATGTTTTAAATTTTGATTTGAATTTTTGCGACAATATAGACCAATATTATGCCAATGTGCTACAAAATTTTCCAGATTTTTCTCAAGCATTTTCCAGATGTCTTACATTGATTCGGACTTTATTTTCTGAAATAATTGAATGAAAGAACAAAGGGCTGGAAATTAAATTTGAAAAGAAAAGAAATCGTTTTTCGGCAATTCCATCGGTTTGTTCTTTGTTCTTTCATTCCAAAAAAAAAATGTCTCCCCAAAAAACAAAAACAAAAACAGTGCACGCCATTGCTGGTTTCTGGGTGTCACGCGAGTGGGCCCTCCCATCAGCACGCACCATGGGCCTTTCGCGTCCAAGTTGATCGTGGGCCCATCTGGTGAATTTTGGTAGATAGCGAGCCTCGGCGGCCCAGTTGTGGGTGGTAAAGCCCTAGTGCTCCCTTCGCTCTGAGGCGTCGACCGACCACCAGAGCGAGGTAGGGTAGGGCAGCTGAGCAGGGCGAGGCGACGAGAGCTGTCGGCCCAGCCTCCAGGCAAGCGGCGGAGAGGCGCCGGCGGCAGTGAGCCTGAAGGGGGCTCCTTGGAGGAGCGGCGGGTGGAGCGGTCGGAGTCTAGGAGGAGGAGGCGGCGGCGCGGAGGAAACTTTCGCCCACTACTCGATCGGGTAATTTACTTTCGCCCCTCAAATCCCAATCCCCCCCTGTCACAGTTCTGCTACTGTACTTAATTTAGAGGAAAGATGATATTTTTGTCATGTTAATAGTTGGCCCCGGTTAATCTTGGAATCCTTCCTCTCAGCAGACAAATTTTGAACTCCCCCTAAAAATACAATTTTTTTTTATCACAACTCGGTTTCCAAAGCAAAACAGAACAAGAAATTTTGTTACAACTCCGCCTTGTAATACAATTTGAAGTCCGATACTTCTTCAATATGCATATGTTGAATTATTGCAGTGTAATTTCCTTGCTCAGGTTAGGTCTTTTCATCACCATCACCTTATGGAAGCGACTGCAATCTACGATACTCGGCTTGGGACCTGGGTTATGTTGTCTGATGGAGAAGATTCGACAAGTGCGGTCTTCGATCGGCTCTTGTCACATGTGTTTAGGTTGTATCGAGGGGTGGAGAGCGTTCTCTGTGTTGGAGCAGCCTTCGGTTTGTGCTGGGCAGCTTGGAGGTACTACGAGCGCAACTCGTGCCTGCGCAGCTACGGCCGTGACATGACC
>NC_057813.1:624655852-624657116 GCF_018294505.1 Triticum aestivum
GTGAGGAGCAACTCACGAATGCCCACCCACATTCCTTAGCCGGTGATGAGGTGAAAGAGGTGAAGCTGTGTGTTGTTTGTGACCCACAAGAGGGTACAACCTCAAATTAGGCACGTCTGCTTTTGGTTTTGTGCTTTAGATTGGGTGAAAAGACATGGTATATATGTTCAGTGATGATGTGTAAATTGTCATTCTTAAAATTCTTTTTCCAATTTTCCTCTTTTTGTTTTGTGTGACAGTTGATCCAATCAGCAGCAGAGGTATGTTTCTTTTCTGAGGACCGCTTCGGTACAACCCCCCTCATAAAATGTATAAAAGGTAATATGGACTTTTGACACACCGTATTCATTTTTGTATGTATGATGGGTCACCTAACGAAAAAAGGAAAACCAACCAGGAATTGAACACAGATCCTGGTACTCTTCGGACGGGCTGCCTACCACACGACCTAGGGCCTAACTTTGATTTCCTACAGCGCGTATTCTATAAGAACAAATACGTATATATTTTGCTAAAAAAACTAAAACGCATATATATATATATATATATATATATATATATATATAAACATTTCTGATAAAAACCGAAGCTTTTCTTGAAAAAAAAGGGGAACAACTTGGAAATGTCGAATATTTCTTGGAAAACACATAATTTATAAAAATCCAAACTTTTTTGAAAAAAATGAACAATTTTTGAAAATTTTGCAGAATTTTCGGGTTTGCTTAAATTTCTTTAAAAAATGTTGACTGTTTATAAAATTCAAAATTATAAAAACATGACAAGGTTTCGAAAACATGAATTTTAAAAAGTACACAAACATTTTATAAAACTTTGACCAAATTTAGAAAAAGCAATTATTTTCTGGATGCTTATACTTTTTTGGATGTGGGAACATTTTTTCAAATACTTATTTTTTAATTTGTGAAGAATTTGACAATAGGACAATTTTATAAACTTCTGATCTTTTTAAATCACGAAATTTTCAATATTCCTGATTTTTTTGAACGAACACAATATGAAAATACGAGCATTTTTTTAAATTTGAACAGAATTTGAATAACATGGATATTTTTGGCAAACGTGAACAATTTTTAAAATTGCAAACTGATTTAGAAATTTCCAACGGGCGCCAGACGGGAGCGATACTGTCGCCTAGTTGGTCCGAGGCCTAAATGTTTTTTCCTCCTATTTTTCTATTCTTCTCTTTTTCTGTTAATTCATTTGTCTCCCTTTTGAACTTTATAATTCTTTTTGAAATATATAA
>NC_057813.1:624657126-624662229 GCF_018294505.1 Triticum aestivum
AAACATTTCTGATAAAAACCGAAGCTTTTCTTGAAAAAAAAGGGGAACAACTTGGAAATGTCGAATATTTCTTGGAAAACACATAATTTATAAAAATCCAACCTTTTTTGAAAAAAATGAACAATTTTTGAAAATTTTGCAGAATTTTCGGGTTTGCTTAAATTTCTTTAAAAAATGTTGACTGTTTATAAAATTCAAAATTATAAAAACATGACAAGGTTTCGAAAACATGAATTTTAAAAAGTACACAAACATTTTATAAAACTTTGACCAAATTTAGAAAAAGCAATTATTTTCTGGATGCTTATACTTTTTTGGATGTGGGAACATTTTTTCAAATACTTATTTTTTAATTTGTGAAGAATTTGACAATAGGACAATTTTATAAACTTCTGATCTTTTTAAATCACGAAATTTTTAATATTCCTGATTTTTTTGAACGAACACAATATGAAAATACGAGCATTTTTTTAAATTTGAACAGAATTTGAATAACATGGATATTTTTGGCAAACGTGAACAATTTTTAAAATTGCAAACTGATTTAGAAATTTCCAACGGGCGCCAGACGGGAGCGATACTGTCGCCTAGTTGGTCCGAGGCCTAAATGTTTTTTCCTCCTATTTTTCTATTCTTCTCTTTTTCTGTTAATTCATTTGTCTCCCTTTTGAACTTTATAATTCTTTTTGAAATATATAAGAAAATTGAAATATTTTTTGGAATACCAAAATAACAGTTTTAATCAAATGTTTTACATTATGGTTCTAAATTCTTTTCCATAAATAATTTTTTTCATGAGCTTATATAAGCAATTCAAGGACCATGCCAAGTTGTCTGAGTTTTCGACAACTTCTACATTTTCTAGAATTTTCTACGTGAAAAATGGCCTATAAATGGCTGGACATGACGCAGCTTGCATATTGTGTCAGAAATCGTTCAAACCTAGCATGCATGCCTATTATGGGCATGCCCACCTGCTAGCAATAGTTGAGATCATTTCATGCATGTACAAAATATAGACAATGTTCAACGAAGGTGTTTGCGTATGCTAGAAGAGTCTGTTTGAGAGTGTTTTTTTCTTGCATCCATTAAATGATCCCAAATTTTCCTTGAGCTTATATGACCAATTCAAAGTGCCATGCCAAGTTGTTTGATTTTTCAATAATTCTTGCATTTTCTCAAGTTTTCTTGGCGAAAAATGTGAGATAAATGGCCGAACGTGACACAACTTGCATACAGTCGAAAGTAGTTCAAGTCTGGCATGAATATCTATCATAGGAACGCCCACCTACTGGCAAAACTTGGTGTCATTTTAAGAATGTACAAAACTAGACCATGCTCAGCGGAGGGTGTACGGGAAGCGAGACTGCTTTGTCTGTGCACGTTATTTCTCTACATCCTTGAAATGGCGTCATGTCCTTTATGACCAATCTGAGGTACCATGCGTTGGTTTTCGACTTTTTTTGTATTTTCTGGTGTCTTCTCAGTGAAAAATGGCCGATAAATGGTCGGACGTGACGCATCTTGCGTACTGTGTTAGAAATCCTTCAAACCTGGCAGGGATGCATACCATGGGCATACCCATATTTTGGAAAAAATGGGGTCATTTCATTTATGTCACCATGTTCAACATATGGTATCCGAGTAGGCCAGAAGGTCCGTACGGGAGCATGTTTTTTCCGGCATCATCAAATGAACCCAATTCAAGGCAAGATGCCAAGTTGTTTGAGCTTTTGACAATTCTTGAACTTTTTTTAGTTTTCTTGCTGAATAATGGCTGATAAATGGTCGGACGTGACACAACTTGCATGTGGTGTCGGAAAACACAACTGGTCAGAAAATTCACAAACTTAAATTTGCCACATAGGCCAAAAAGAAAAGTGTTCAAGTTGTATTAAAAATCTTTCAAAATGTTAGTTCTTAAGTTTGCACGCTCCTCATATCTCTTTGAAATTGTTCAAAAATGTTGTTCCTAAAATGTTCAACATTTTGAACTAACATGTCTCTTTAAAATTTTCAAATTGTTCATGCTTTTAGAAAATGAATTTAAATTTGTCAAACAATGTTTATGCTTTTTTAGAAAAATGGTATTTTCAAAATGTGTTCAAGTTGTTCACAAAATTGTTGAATTTTCAAACATTATTTGATTATTAAAAATTATTCAGAATTTCCAACAAATGTTCGAAAAAATTGGAAATGTGCCCGGATTCTACGTTGGTGTTACCTATGTCCGGGATTTTTAGGCTAGAGGAAGTCCACTTTTGTAAGGCAGGTTGCTATTCCCTATGCTTGAATTAATAGCCAGTTTGTTTTTTAGCAAAAAAGTATCATTTATTCAATGTTCAAACACATAGGGATGCAGAGAAGTAAGCCACACATGGCGCCCGGAAGAGAGAGAGGCAGCTGCCTTAGCCAAGGCATGAGCTTCCTCATTATGCTTTCTATTCTCATGCACAAATTGGGAATGTTTGATGGAACGTCTTCGATGCTTGATCTCCTCCAAAACAGCAAAATACCGGCATGGGGTACCAGTATGAATATTGGTTGCCACCTCGATGCAGTCTGATGCCACACATACAGATTGAACATGTAGATCCGCAGCAAGAGCAAGGGCCTCATTGCAGGCCTGGGCTTCAAGTATAGTTGGGTCAAGCAAACCTTCAAAGATGACTGCGGAAGCACCCAGGAACAAACCGTGCCTATCTCTGGAGATAACCGTCGAAGCACCTCGATCACCAATCTTAGAGAGGCCACCATCAACATTCATCTTTACCGCATCACTAGTGCAGAACCGGCCTTTAGTGCCGGTTCGTAACGGTCTTTAGTGCCGGTTTGGCAACCAACACTAAAGAGTGGGGACTAAAGGCCCCCCCCTTTAATACCGATTCGTCACGAACCGGCTCTAAAGTGCCACCATGTGCCACGAGCCAGGCCCGGGTGCGTGTAGGACATTAGTATCGGTTGGTAACACTAGTAGAAAAGGGGGCATTGGTCCAGGCCGGGTCAGCCCATTAGTCCCGGTTCAATCCAGAACTGGGACCAATGGTGGCATTGGACCCGGTTCGTGAGCCCCGGGGGCCGGCCGGGCCACGTGGGCCATTGGTCCCGGTTCATCTGGACCTTTTGGTCCCGGTTGGTGGGACGGACTGGGACCAATGGGCCTCGCTCCTGGCCCACCACCATTGGTCCCGGTTGGTGCCACGAACCGGGACCAAAGGCTACCCTTTAGTCCCGGTTCAAGCCGCCAACTGGGACCAATGAGGTGCCTATATATACCCCCTCGCGTAAGAGCAGAGCACACTGCTCTGTTTTTTCTGGCAGCCAAGGGGGAGAGGGCTTGGTGGTGCTCTAGCTCACCTCCTATGCACACAAGGTGTTCGATGGAATGCCAGAGCCACACTACTTAAGCTTTCTCCTCTCCAAGCTCGACCTCCAAGCTCCATTTTCCTCAATATTTGTCTAGGTTTAGTGGTCTGTCACGCCCCGTACCCGTCTTCGTCGCCGTCGATCACCCGCGCCGATCTCATCGCTGGCACCACCGTGGCGAGCCTCTTGTTCTTATCTTCTTTCCGAAAGGAAAAATATTCTTAGTTGTATGTTTAGATAGATACTTGTATTATTTTCTTGCTTTTATTATTGCATCTTATATAGTGCGATGGTTTTGGTATCCGCCCCCATCAGCCCTCGTCCTGTCTATGATTCGGATGTGGTATATATTATCTTTTCATAACTATTAGTTAATTTATTGTTTATGAAAATTATGCGACCAACATGACATAGATTTTATTTATCTAGGAGGTTGTTGAACCGGAAATTCCAACCGACCCTATTGTCGAGAGGTTAAATTTAGTTGAAGAAGAAAACAATTTCTTGAAGGAAAAAATAAGAAAAATTGAGGAGGAGAAGATGATATTGGAGTTGCATGTTGCGGATGTCGTCGATGATCACAAGATCAAGATGGATGCAGTGCGCTTGAAGAGTAGAAAGATTAGAAAATCTGCCATTCATACCGAGGCTTGGTATCATTATGCCGTTGGATCAGTTGTTACCTTGATTGTGATTATGATCGCATTTGTTTTCGCATTGAAATGTTTTACATAGTTTCAATGTATGGTTTAATTAATTTAGATGCTCTGCAGAGCTTTATGTTGTTCTGTAATGATTTTCGCTTGAAGATGACAACTATGTATGTACTTTGGTTTTAGTGTGATGATGAATTTCTATTAATTTGGTCACTTAGTTATCTATTCATGATGTTCTGTAATGATTTTTGACACACTTAATTATATATAATGCACGCAGATGAACCGGCAATGGATGTACGGTAATAGACGCACCTCCGAGTACATTAAGTGCGTGCATGATTTTCTCAAAATGGCTGAGGCAAACAAGCAGAATGGTTTTATGTGTTGTCCATGCCCTATATGTGGGAATACGAAGTCTTACTCTGACCGGAAAATCCTTCACACCCACCTGCTTTACAAGGGTTTCATGCCACACTATAATGTTTGGACGAGGCACGGAGAAATAGGGGTTATGATGGAAGACGGCGAAGAAGAAAAGTATGATGAAAACTATGTGCCCCCTGAATACGGTGATGCTATTGAACATCAAGACGAACCAGACGATGCGCACGATGATGCTGCAACGGGCGAAGCTGCTGAAGATCAAGAAGAACCAGACGATGTGCCCGATGATGATGATCTCCGCCGGGTCATTGTCGATGCAAGGACGCAATGCGAAAGTCAAAAGGAGAAGCTGAAGTTCGATCACATGTTAGAGGATCACAAAAAAGGGTTGTACCCCAATTGCGAAGATGGCAACACGAAGCTTGGTACCGTACTGGAATTACTGCAGTGGAAGGCAGAGAATGCTGTGCCAGACAAAGGATTTGAGAAGCTACTGAAAATATTGAAGAAGAAGCTTCCAAAGGATAACGAATTGCCCGACAGTACATACGCAGTAAAGAAGGTCGTACGCCCTCTAGGATTGGAGGTGCAAAAGATACATGCATGCCCTAATGACTGCATCCTCTACCGCGGTGGGTACAAGGATCTGAACGCATGCCCGGTATGCGGTGCATTACGGTATAAGATCAGAAGA
>NC_057813.1:624662239-624664627 GCF_018294505.1 Triticum aestivum
TGTGATGATGAATTTCTATTAATTTGGTCACTTAGTTATCTATTCATGATGTTCTGTAATGATTTTTGACACACTTAATTATATATAATGCACGCAGATGAACCGGCAATGGATGTACGGTAATAGACGCACCTCCGAGTACATTAAGTGCGTGCATGATTTTCTCAAAATGGCTGAGGCAAACAAGCAGAATGGTTTTATGTGTTGTCCATGCCCTATATGTGGGAATACGAAGTCTTACTCTGACCGGAAAATCCTTCACACCCACCTGCTTTACAAGGGTTTCATGCCACACTATAATGTTTGGACGAGGCACGGAGAAATAGGGGTTATGATGGAAGACGGCGAAGAAGAAAAGTATGATGAAAACTATGTGCCCCCTGAATACGGTGATGCTATTGAACATCAAGACGAACCAGACGATGCGCACGATGATGCTGCAACGGGCGAAGCTGCTGAAGATCAAGAAGAACCAGACGATGTGCCCGATGATGATGATCTCCGCCGGGTCATTGTCGATGCAAGGACGCAATGCGAAAGTCAAAAGGAGAAGCTGAAGTTCGATCACATGTTAGAGGATCACAAAAAAGGGTTGTACCCCAATTGCGAAGATGGCAACACGAAGCTTGGTACCGTACTGGAATTACTGCAGTGGAAGGCAGAGAATGCTGTGCCAGACAAAGGATTTGAGAAGCTACTGGAAATATTGAAGAAGAAGCTTCCAAAGGATAACGAATTGCCCGACAGTACATACGCAGTAAAGAAGGTCGTACGCCCTCTAGGATTGGAGGTGCAAAAGATACATGCATGCCCTAATGACTGCATCCTCTACCGCGGTGGGTAAAAGGATCTGAACGCATGCCCGGTATGCGGTGCATTACGGTATAAGATCAGAAGAGATGACCCTGGTGATGTTGACGACGACCCCCCCCCCCCTAGGAAGACAGTTCCTGCGAAGATGATGTGGTATGCTCCTATAATACCACGGTTGAAACGTCTGTTCAGAAACGGAGAGCATGCCAAGTTGATGCGATGGCACAGTGAGGACCATAAGAAAGACGGGAAGTTGAGAGCACCCGCTGACGGGTCGCAGTGGAGAAAAATCGAGAGAAAGTATTGAGCTGAGTTTGCACATGACCCAAGGAACGTATGGTTTGCTTTAAGTGCGGATGGCATTAATCCTTTCGGGGAGCAGAGCAGCAATCACAGCACCTGGCCCGTGACTCTATGTATGTATAACCTTCCTCCTTGAATGTGCATGAAGCGGAAGTTCATTATGATGCCAGTTCTCATCCAAGGCCCTAAGCAACCCGGCAACGACATTGATCTGTACGTAAGGCCATTAGTTGAAGAACTTTTACAACTGTGGAATGGAAACAGTGTACGTACGTGGCCCGCTCTCAGTAACCTTTCAGGACAGACAAACAAGGGATATCATGCATGCATGCACTGTTTACTTGACACCAAAAGTATATACCTGGGAAGCTGCAGGAAGAATGTGTACCTGGGCCATCGTCGATTTCTTCCGACCAACCATCAATGTCGAAAGAAAGGCAAGCATTTCAAAGGCGAGGCAGATCACCGGAAGAAGCCCGCCATACGTACCGGTGATCACGTACTTGCTATGGCCAACGATTTACATGTAATCTTTGGAAAGGGTCCCGGCGCACTAGCTGTTCCGAATGACGTTGGGGGACATGCACCCATGTGGAAGAAGAAATCTATATTTTGGGACCTACCCTACTGGAAAGACCTAGAGGTCTGCTCTTCAATTGACGTGATGCACGTGACGAAGAACCTTTGCGTGAACCTGCTAGGCTTCTTGGGCATGTATGGAAAGACAAAAGATACAGCTGAGGCACGTGAGGACCTGCAACGTTTGCACGAAAAAGACGGCATGCCTCCAAAGCAGTATGAAGGTCCTGCCAGCTATGCTCTTACCAAAGAAGAGAAGGAAATCTTCTTTGAATGCCTGCTTAGTATGAAGGTCCCGACTGGCTTCTCGTCGAATATAAAGGGAATAATAAATATGGCAGAGAAAAAGTTCCAGAACCTAAAGTCTCATGACTGCCACGTGATTATGATGCAACTGCTTCCGGTTGCATTGAGGGGGCTTCTACCGGAAAACATCCGATTAGCCATTGTGAAGCTATGTGCATTCCTCAATGCAATCTCTCAAAAGGTGATCGATCCAGAAATCATACAAAGGCTAAGGAGTGATGTGGTGCAATGTCTTGTCAGTTTCGAGCTGGTGTTCCCACCATCCTTCTTCAATATCATGACACACGTCCTAGTTCATCTAGTCGACGAGATTGTCATTCTGGGCCCCGTATTTCTACACAATATGTAACCCTTTGAGAGGTTCATGGGAGTCCTAAAGAAATATGT
>NC_057813.1:624665989-624666385 GCF_018294505.1 Triticum aestivum
CTTTTTTCTCTATAGGCGCATCTATGTTCATTTTTTAGTAAAGTTAATCACAAACTTGTGATTCACACAAATTTCAGAGAATTCAAATTTTAACTATTCAAATTTGAAAACTAATGGCACTAACAGAAAGTTTATAATTTTTCTAAAACTAATGGCACTAATAGAAAGTTTATAATTTTGCTGACCTAAAAGCAAAAAGAATTAAAAAATAAAGCAAAAGACAAAATAAAATAAATAATGCAGAAAACAAAACAAAAAACTAGAAAAAAAATAGCAACAATAAGTATTTTGTTGTAAGTAGAAACAAAATAAAATAAATAAAGCAAAAAAAACAAGAAATGTGTTTTCAAATTTGAAAACTAATGGCACTAACAGAAAGTTTATAATTTTTCTAAA
>NC_057813.1:624666651-624670680 GCF_018294505.1 Triticum aestivum
AGCAAAACAAAAAAAATGGAAAAAATAAAATAAAAATAGCAACAATAAGTATTTTGTTGTAAGTAGAAACAAAATAAAATAAATAAAGCAAGAAACAAAACAAAAAAACAAAAAAAGTGTTTTCAAATTTGAGAACTAATGGCACTAACAGAAAGTTTATAATTTTTCTAAAACTAAAAGCAAAAATAATTCAAAAATAAAGCAAAAAAACAAAAGAAAATAAATAATGCAGAAAACAAAACAAAAAAACTGGGAAAAAAATAAAAATAGCAACAATAAGTAAAGAAAAAAAGTGCCTCCTACTAGGCCCCCACGGCCTGAATACGACTAGAAACCCATCATGGGCCAGGATTCAGGCCCGCAGGAGGCCCAGTAGGCCCATCAGGCAAAGCAAGAGTAAGTAGGCCCGTAAGCCTGCAGTGGAGAGGAGCTCGAGAGGGGTGCAGCAGTGGGGCTTATAAACCACTGCGCGCCCCTCTCAGCTAGCGAGGTGGGACTAAACTTTCGTGCTGCACCGTGCCAGCACACAACCATTGGTCCCGGTTGGCGGCACCAACCGAGACTAAAGGGGGGCATTGGTCCCGGTTCGTGGCACCAACCGGTACCAATGCCCACCCTTTAGTCCCGAATGGTGGCACCAACCGGGACCAAAGGCCGCCGCTTCCCGCCCTTTGGGCTGCTGAAAAGAGGCTTTTGGTCCCGGTTGGTGGCACCAACCGGGACTAAAGGGTGTATTAGTCCCGGTTGGTGCCACGAACCGGGACCAATGCTCTTGATATATATACAGCACTTAGCAGCTTTTGACCAAATCCCCCACTTCTCCCCTGACGCCCCCTGCTCCTCCTCGTCGCCGTCGCCGCCCGACGCCCCTGCTCGACCTTGCCGTCGCCGCCGCCACCGACGCTGTCAGGCTGCTCACCTTCGTCGTCGCCGCCGCCACCGACGCCGTCAGGCTGATCGCCTTCGCCGTCGCCGCCGCCCCCCTGTGAGCAGTCCCGCGCCCCTGCCCTGCGCGGCCGCCGCGCCGCCGTCCTTGCCCTGCGCGGCCGCCGCTTAACCGCCCCTGCCCTTGCACTTTTTTGTGTATATGTGTATATATGCATTTTTTGTGTGTATATGTGTGTATATGTGTTTGTATGTGTATATATGTGTATTTGTTTTTGTGTATATGTGTATATATGCATTTTTTCACATATATAATATATATATGTATGTGGTAGCTATATGATGAATGGATGTGACTATCTATGTATAAATATAATGTTCATAGCATTTTTATGTTTATATATGTTTTTTATAATATGTATTAATTTTTTATTTAGGTTGTTAGTATTAGGTTTTAGGTTAGTGCATTTTAGGTTAGTGTAGAGGAAAAAGTAAAATAAGAAGAGGAAAAAAGAAGAAAAAGAAGAGGAGAAGAAGAAAGGAATAGAGGAGAAGAAGAAAAAATAGAATTTCTATTTTTTCTTCTTCTCCTCTATTCCTTTCTTCTTCTCCTCTTTTTTTTCTTCTTTTTTTTCTTCGATCTTCTCCTCTGCCGTCGTCGATATACCCCCCTCGGCCCTCTCGCTCGACCAAAACTCTCGAGGACACCCAAACCCTAGAGAAAAAATGATGTTGGTCTCCTACGTACCCCCTCCTGCTGCGCCCCTACCCGACAAACTCTCTTGATGCCACCCAAATTTACCAAGTTAAAAGAGCGTTGTCGTCGAGGCCACCCCAAACCCTTGAAGCGTTGTGTCGAGGCCACCCGAAACCCTTGAAGCGTGGTCTAGGCCACCCCAAATCCTAGAGAAGCAGCGTCGAGGCCACTAACGTGATTCCTTATTGTGATTAGCTAGCTAGTTCTACGTTTGCCACTAATATATATCCATCTGTACCATGTTTGAATAATAATTGGCATGTTGTAAATATTTGCAGAAACTATGGAGCACTACTGAGACGAAGCAACAGAAGCGATGTTGGGGGAGATAATCATAGAAGGAACTGATGTCGTTACGTCATTTTTCAACGACGCCGTTGGTCAGAAAGGACTGGGTGAAGAAGAGGGCTATGTTCATGATGACTCCGGCCCATTAATGCTAGTACAAGAAGAGGGCTATGTTCATGATGGCTCCGGTGATGACCCAATGGAGGTACAAGAAGGAGACCGTGCTGACTGCTCCGGTGACCGAACCGAGTCCGGTCAGGTATATATATATTAGTTAAGCCCGTGCTGACTAGTTAATTGATGCATTCATTGTTTTGGTATATGTACACATATTAATTAACTCTCGTCTTTCTTCCTTTTTCTAGCCCTCCGGATCGAGCACAACTTCGGTAAGGAGACGAGGCCCGAAGAAAAAGTTGAGCTCGGATGAAAAGTTTGAGATCACAGCAATCGCGCGCGACGGCGAACCGATTGAACCCATCCGGACAAAGAACACATTTGTTGCTCAGTGTGGGGTTCTTGTTAGGGACAAGATCCCGATCAGCATCCACCAATGGTATAAGCCTAAGGAGGAAGACCCTCAGGTGTCTTATGTCAATGATATGCAAAAAGATGATCTTTGGACTGAGCTGAAGGCAAATTTCACCCTACCGCCAGAGGAGGATCCGGAAAAGCCAGTTAAAGAGCAATTAATCAAGTCTTGTGCTCTTAATAAGATGGCAGGCCTATTCAGGAGGTGGAGGAAAGAGATGAAAAAGTTTGTCGCCAAATAAGAGACACCAGAATTCATCGGCAAATATGAGAAGACCAGAGATCACTGGCCCGCATTTGTGTCCTACACGACATCGGAAAAGAGTAAGAAGATGTCGGCGACAAATAAGCAAAATGCTGCGAAGAAGAAGTTTCACTATCGCACGGGGTTAGGTGGCTACCTGCAAGCCCGGCCTAAGTGGTCCAAGGCTGAGAATGATCTGCTTGATAAAGGGATCGAACCGGAGACAATGAGATGGCCAGACAGTTGCCAGACTTGGTTCTTCGGGGCTGGCGGAACCTTGGACCCTGTAACACGGGAGTGCCGTTGGACGGACGAGCAATTGAAAACACCAGTCACAAGGCTTCGGCAGTATATCCATGCAGCGCAGCAAGGGACGTTCGTTCCAGACAGGGCGAAGGACGAGCTCACAATGGCCCTCGAGAATCCTGAGCACCCTGGACGGACATGAGGCACGCCAGGCTCCATTCCATGGAAGGTTGGTTTCCCGGATGCAGGGGGTTACAAAACCCACGAGAGGAGGAAGAAACTGGAGTAGAGCCAACTGCAGGCGCTGCACGAAAGGGTAATGGGGCTAGAGGAACGAGAAGCAGATCGCAACAAATGACCTGCCGAAGCTTCCCCTGAAGCTACCCCGCCATCTCAGCGGAGAAGCAGCATGGCATCCACCGAGCTGCTTCAGCAGGAGCATGTCTTGACGGCTCCTGCCAGCTATCCCGTGGATGCTATCACGAGGTCTCAAAATTGCCACCTTATGACGCGATGGATGGATTAGAAGGTCAAGGCGGCTGTTGGCTCTGTTTATCCTACTGAAGAAGGCGCAACTTTTCACTGCCGGCCGTTTCCAGAAGGATATGCCAGGGTGATGGTGGATGAAATAATGGAGGGATTTGAGGACCTCCAGCTTGACTACCCTACCGGTGAAGGGGAGAATAGGTTGGGTTCTGCTCTGAAGACTCCATGCCTATGGCGGAAGAAGCTCATCAACCTTACGAACTGGACGCCTCCGCCTCCTCCTCCTCCTCTGGCGAGTCAGGGCACTCCGCCTCCTCCACCGCCTCCTCCTCCGGCGAGTGTCGATCAGGGCACTGGGCCTCCTTCTCCGCCTGCGCCGGCGCGCCCGAGCAGCCAGCAGCCTCCTCCTTCTCCGGCGCGTGGTGGCACTCCGCCTCATTCTCCCCCTGCGCCGGCATGCCCGAGCAACCAGCAGCCTCCTCCTTCTCCGGCGCGTGATGGCACTCCGCCTCCTTCTCCGCCTGCGCCGTCGCGCACGAGCAGCCAGCACCTTCCTCCTTCTCCGCCTCGCCAGCAAGGGCGGAAGAGACCC
>NC_057813.1:624671277-624672286 GCF_018294505.1 Triticum aestivum
CCGCCGCCCCGGCTGCTCCAGCACATCATAGTCCTTCTCTTCCGCCTCGTAAGCAAGCACGAAAGAAGAAGAGTGCCACAGCCGCTTCGTCTGCTCCGGCATCTAGTAGTACACCCAGCAGAGGCGGGAGGCAATACAGATACGGTCCACCTCTCAAGCCTCTTGAGAAGTTACCGTACGAGAGGACCGAGGAGGAAAATGAGATGATCGTGCGGGCCCACGTGAAGGACTTCTTTGAAGGGGTGAAAGCAAAGAGACATCCACCTCCGGAGGAGAAGGTAGATCCGGTGAAAGCAAAGCGCACTATCGATGCCCTGAGGAAACCACCAAACTCTCTGACGAGATCCAACTATCAGCGCATTACTAAACAGACATATCTTGAAGCCCAGCGGTCGGGAAGTACTGTCAGTGATAAAAGATTAAAAGAACGAGCAGCTGGGAAAAAAATTGCCCAGCTCGCGAACAAGCACAGCAATCGTGCCCCCCGCTCAATGTGTCTAATGCTCCGGGGACGGTGGCCGGTTATGGCAATCTTGGAGATTACCTGCCTGACGATCAACTTCCTGATTTCTTGGAGGTGGACGAACACAAATACGAGTACGGGAAGCCTCTCGTCAAAGATAAAAAATCTCTGACAACTATGATGCGAAGATTCCATAATTGGTACATGAAAACCTCCAGAGAGTCTGGGGGGACAAATGCTTTGTATCTGAATATTAAAGAGGAGCACGACCTCGTTGCAAATGATCTGTTGACTGTTCCATTTGATGAGTTCTTCGCATTCTTCAATCAAAAGGCCCTCGATAAACTAATGGTCTTTTGCTACTATCTGTAAGTACTATTTCTGTCATTAAGTCTCTATATATAGCTCCGCTCTTTCATTGCATGTATTTATAATTAATTATCCTCACTATATTATGCAGATTGAAGATCGTCGAGTGCAAAAAACAAGAAATGTATGATATTGGGTTCGCTAACACAAATATCATAGATGAATTTCTGGTTAAAA
>NC_057813.1:624675348-624678817 GCF_018294505.1 Triticum aestivum
TGTAGGTTCCACATGAACAACTTCCTGTGCCCTACTACACACTGGTTGAAGTGATGGTTCAATAACCTCATCAAGTCTCCACCACTCAAATCTTTCAAGAGAAACTTTTCCTCGAGAAAGGACCCGTTTCTAGAAACAATCCCTACTGCTTTCGGATCTGAATTAGGAGGCATCCCCAACTGTTTTGGGTGTCCTATGAAGATGCATTTTATCCGCTTTGGATTCGAGCTTATCACGATGAAACTTTTCATATAAGCGTTGCAGCACCAAACTTTCAAGAAACAACAACTTAGGTCTCTCCAAACCATAGTTCAAACGGTGTCGTCTCAATGGAATTACGTGGTGCCCTATTAAAGTGAGTGCGGTTATCTCTAATGTCCAACCCATGAACGATAGTGGTAATTCGATAAGAGACATCATGGTACGCACCATATCCAATAGGGTGCAACTAGGATGTTCGGACGCACCATCACACTATGGTGTTCGAGGCGGTATTAATTGTGAAACAATTTCCACAATGTCTTAATTGCGTGCCAAAGCTCGTAACTCAGATACTCATCTCTATGATCATATCATAGACATTTTATCCTCTTGTCACGATGAGCTTCAACTTCACTCTGAAATTACTTGAACCATTCAATAATTCAGACTTGTGTTTCATCAAGTAAATATACTCAGTATCTACTTAAATCATCCGTGAAGTAAGAACATAACGATATTCACTGCATGCCTCAGTACTCATTGGACTGCACACATCAAAATGTGTTACTTCCAACAAGTTTCTATCTTGTTCCATTTTACTGAAAACGAGGTTTTTCAGTTATCTTGTCCATGTGGTATGATTTGCATTTCTCGAGCGATTCAAAATCAAGTGAGTCCAAATGATCCATCTGCATGGAGTTTTTTCATGCGTATACACCAATAGACATGGCTCGCATGTCTCAAACTTTTCAAAAACGAGTGAGTCCAAAGATCCATCAACATGGAGCTTCTTCATGCATTTTATACCAATATGACTTACATGGCAGTGACACAAGTAGGTGGTACTATCATTACTATCTTATATCTTTTGGCATGAAGATGTGTATCATTACGATCGAGATTCAATAAACCATTCATTTTAGGTGCAAGACCATTGAAGGTATTATTCAAATAAACAGAGTAACCATTATTCTCCTTAAATGAATAACCGTATTGCGAGACATAATCCAATCATGTCTATGCTCAACGCAAACACCAAATAACAATTATTTAGGTTTAACACCAATCTCGATGGTAGAGGGAGCGTGCGATGCTTGATCACATCAACCTTGGAAACACTTCCAACACATATCGTCAGCTCACCTTTAGCTAGTCCTCGTATATTCCGTAGCTTTTATTTCGAGTTACTAACACTTAGCAACCGAACCGGTATTTAATACCCTGGTGCTACTAGGAGTACTAGTAAAGTACACATTAACATAAGGTATATCCAATATACTTCCGTCGACCTTGCCTGCCTTCTTATCTACCAAGTATCTAGGGTGGTTCTGCTTTAGTGTCCATTCCTCTCATTACAGAAGCACTTAGTCTCGGGTTTGGGTTCAACCTTGGGTCTTCACTAGAGCAGCAACTGTTTTGCTGTTTCATGAAGCATCCCTTCTTGCCCTTGCCCTTCTTGAAACTAGTGGTTTTACTAACCATCAACAATTGATGCTCCTACTTGACTTCTACTTTCATGGTGTCAAACATCGTGAATACTTCAAGGATCATCATATCTATCCCCGATATGTTATAGTTCATCACAAAGCTCTAGTAGCTTCGTGGCAATGACTTTGGAGAAACATCACTATCTCATCTGGAAGATCAACTCCCACTCGATTCAAGTGATTGTTGTACTCAGACAATCTGAGCACAAGCTAAATGATTGAGCTTTTCTCCATTAGTTTGCAGGCTAAGAAAATCGTCGGAAGTCTTATACCTCTTGACGTGGGCATGAACCTGAAATCCCAATTTCAGCCCTCGAAACATCTCACATGTTCCGCGACATTTGGGAATCGTCTTTGGTGCCTCATCTCTAAACCGCTTAACTGAACTATCACGTAGTTATCAAAACGTGTATGTCAAATGTTCGCAACATCCACAGACGACGTTTGAGTTTCAGCACACCGAGCGGTGCATTAAGGACATAAGCCTTCTACGAAGCAATGAGGACAATCCTCAGTTTACGGACCCAGTCCGCATAATTGCTACTATCAACTTTCAACTAAACTTTCTCTAGGAACATATCTAAAACAGTAGAACTAAAGTGCGAGCTACGACATAATTTGCAAGAATCTTTTGACTATGTTCAGGATAATTAAGTTCATCTTATGAACTCCCACTCAAATATACATCCCTCTAGTCATCTAAGTGATTACATGATCCGAGTCAACTAGGCCGTGTCCGATCATCACGTGAGACGGACTAGTCATCATCGGTGAACATCTTCATGTTGATCGTATCTACCATACGACTCATGCTCGACCTTTCGGTCTCTTGTGTTCCGAGGCCATGTCTGTACATGCTAGGCTCGTCAAGTCAACCTAAGTGTTTCGCGTGTGTAAATCTGGCTTACACCCGTTGTATGTGAACGTTAGAATCTATCACACCCGATCATCACGTGGTGCTTCGAAACGACGAACTTTCGCAACGGTGCGCAGTTAGGGGGAACACTTTCTTGAAATTTTAATGAGAGACCATCTTATTTAAGCTACCGTCGTTCTAAGCAAATAAGATGTAAAACATGATAAACATCACATGCAATCAAAATAGTGACATGATATGGCCAATATCATTTTGCTCCTTTTTGATCTCCATCTTCGGGGCTCCAAGATCATCATCGTTACCGGCATGACACCATAATCTCCATCATCATGATCTCCATCATCGTGTCTCCATGAGGTTGTCTCGCCAACTATTACTTCTACTACTATGGCTAACGGTTTAGCAATAAAGTAAAGTAATTACATGGCGTTGTTCAGTGACACACAGGTCATACAATAAATTAAGACAACTCCTATGGCTCCTGCCGGTTGTCATACTCATCGACATGCAAGTCGTGATTCCTATTACAAGAACATGATCAATCTCATACATCACATATCATTCATCACATTATTTTTGGCCATATCACATCACATAGCATACCCTGCAAAAACAAGTTAGACGTCCTCTAATTGTTGTTTGCATGTTTTACGTGGCTGCTATGGGTTTCTAGCAAGAACATTTCTTACCCACGCAAAAACCACAACGTGATATGTCAATTGCTATTTACCCTTCATAAGGACCCTTTTCATCGAATCCGATCCGACTAAAGTGGGAGAGACTGGCACCCGCTAGCCACCTTATGCAACAAGTGCATGTCAGTCGGTGGAACCTGTCTCACGTAAGTGTACGTGTAAGGTCGGTCCGGGCCGCTTCATCCCACGATGCCGCCGAATCAAGATAA